>NW_011889141.1:671437-673667 GCF_000151845.1 Pteropus vampyrus
TTAACTCTAATGTTACTTTTTAAAAATCCAAGGCAAATTTGGCCAAGTCAATTTTTTTTCATTATGTCTATGTGGTAGGTAAATGGATGTTTAATATATGCTGGTCTTTTCTTTACATTGAAATATTTCATGATTTTCAGCAAGTTTAAAAAAAGTATGTAGATTAGGAGTCAAATTGACCTGTGTTCAAATCTTACTCTGCCAACAGGTGTATGGCTTTGAACAAATTACTTGCTCTTTTGGCCTTGGTCTCTTGTCTTAAGTGGAGAAAACAAAACTACCTACCTCGTAGGGTTATTGTAGGACTTGTACAAAAGTCACTAGGTAAAAGTACTTAGCATATGCTAAGAAAGTCAGATCTTAGTTTTAGTTCCTTAGTTATGTATTGCATACCTCTTTTGTCTTGAATTCTGTTAAGATTCAGCTCTTTTCACTTCTCTCTTAACAAAAGCAGGGGGGAATCTTGTTTTTTCTAATTGGCCTGGTTTATTCCTATAGTGTTATAAGGCATAATTAATGTACCGCTTGGGGTGAATGTGGCGTATGTTTGTCTTTCAGTCAGCACCGGAATCTCAATGGTGCAGGAGATAGAGGAAGTCACCGGAGCAGTCATCAAGATCACCTCCGAAAGGATCCATATGCCAATCTCATGTTGCAGCGAGAAAAGGATTGGGTCTCTAAAATTCAGATGATGCAACTGCAAAGCACTGATCCCTACCTGGACGATTTTTATTACCAGGTAAACACTGTGCCAGTTTTGAGGATCAGCCATTTAGTCCCTCACTCTGTTGAAGGCAGTCATTTAAAAATTGGTAAAATTAAATATTGATAGAATTTTCTCTTGAGGTAATCTTAGAGTGGATAAGAATTGACTAAGCACATTCTGTCCTCACACTGCTCACTGTGAGGTCCTCATGGATGCTCTTTATTTTTCACACATAAAGGCTCTCAGATCAATGTTTTCATATCTCTTTAATAATCTGATTCTTTGTATTAAGAATATTAGCAGTCTGGCTTTAAATATATTTCCGTTGATGATTAGCTTTTTGAAGGCTGGGGTTTTTGATAAATTTATAGCAATCTAACAAAAATTAGAGATCAGTACGTTTATAGAGGGCAGGTTGTTATAGCCACTAGCATAATTATTTAATGAAAGAGTTGCCATATCCTATGTTTGTATTTCTTACATGGCAGAATTACTTTGAAAAACTGGAGAAACTGTCAGCTGCTGAAGAAGTGCAAGGAGATGGCCCTAAAAAGGAGCGCACCAAGCTCATTACCCCTCAGGTGGCCAGACTGGAGCACACCTATAAGCCAGGTAAGGTCCTTCTGCCCGGACCCGGAATAAGAGAAATTTGACAAGCTGCCGCTATGATAAAAATGAACAGCAAGATGGTTGGGTAGAGATGTTTGAAACTCATTTATAAGGTACCATTGTCCTTAGTAAATGCAGAGATAAGCTTTTGTTCATGGAGTAGGTGGTTTGGCAGATGGCCCCTTGAGATTCTGTAACTTTTAAAACCTGTTGTAATTTCTAGTTGTCTCTAAAATAAGGGAGAAACACCTCAGATTTTTATTTGTTATTTCACAAAAAATGGAAAAGAATAGATTTTGATGAGATTGCTTTATTAATACATGGGTTTTTTAAGGAAATTGTTAAACTGTGAGTAAAGACTAGAGAATATAAAGATCTCTGAAAGCCACCTGCCTACATTGCTAAGTTTTTATTCATTGGGAATTTTTTGTCCTTACAGTGCAGTTTGAGGGCTCTTTGGGAAAGCTTACTGTCTCTAGTGTGAATAATCCCCGGAAAATGATTGATGCTGTTGTGACATCTCGGAGTGAGGATGATGTAAGTGTCAGAAGAATTGTGCATTTAAGAACTTCTGGGTCATCACTCCTTCTTTCGGGGTCATTGTGGAATGGAATCAAGCATGATGGAGTTGTTTGTAGTCCAGCCTAACCTGGAGCTTTTGACCTTGCGATTCGTGGCATTCTGCTTATCTTCAGATGAGCTGAGGTACTAATACTTCCACCTCTAAGGCAGCCAGGCAGGACCTGGGGTGGCAGGAGCCTTTCAACTGGGTAACTGGCTGCAAATAGCATCGACTGTTTACTTCAGCAAAATTACCATTTTCTATGTGTTTTAAGATTTTTGTATGATATCTTCATCTTCTACTACATTATCTCATTGCCTTTTGCTTGTCTCTGAATTAAGTTTGATGGTTTG
>NW_011889141.1:673717-717151 GCF_000151845.1 Pteropus vampyrus
TAGTTGTCTCTAAAATAAGGGAGAAACACCTCAGATTTTTATTTGTTATTTCACAAAAAATGGAAAAGAATAGATTTTGATGAGATTGCTTTATTAATACATGGGTTTTTTAAGGAAATTGTTAAACTGTGAGTAAAGACTAGAGAATATAAAGATCTCTGAAAGCCACCTGTCTACATTGCTAAGTTTTTATTCATTGGGAATTTTTTGTCCTTACAGTGCAGTTTGAGGGCTCTTTGGGAAAGCTTACTGTCTCTAGTGTGAATAATCCCCGGAAAATGATTGATGCTGTTGTGACATCTCGGAGTGAGGATGATGTAAGTGTCAGAAGAATTGTGCATTTAAGAACTTCTGGGTCATCACTCCTTTTTTCGGGGTCATTGTGGAATGGAATCAAGCATGATGGAGTTGTTTGTAGTCCAGCCTAACCTGGAGCTTTTGACCTTGCGATTCGTGGCATTCTGCTTATCTTCAGATGAGCTGAGGTACTAATACTTCCACCTCTAAGGCAGCCAGGCAGGACCTGGGGTGGCAGGAGCCTTTCAACTGGGTAACTGGCTGCAAATAGCATCGACTGTTTACTTCAGCAAAATTACCATTTTCTATGTGTTTTAAGATTTTTGTATGATATCTTCATCTTCTACTACATTATCTCATTGCCTTTTGCTTGTCTCTGAATTAAGTTTGATGGTTTGTGTTGGGTTTATTTAATCAGCTCTAGGACCTTGTCCATATTAGTGTTGTTTTTAGATTATAACTTTCAGAGTCAAGAGTCTCAAAATATTGTCACAAATGGAAGTACATATGCACAAGTAGAAACTTATTTTTAACACAACTAAAGAGTTCACATTGAATAGTCTTGTCTTTTTTTAGGAGACAAAAGAAAAACAGGTTCGGGACAAGAGACGAAAAACCCTTGTCATAATTGAGAATGTAAGTCTTAGAATTTGTTGCTATAGTTAGTTTCAAATAAAGAACTGTCAAATGTGTGTGCTCACAGAAGTGGAAAAGCGGCTGTCAGTCAGTGCTCCCTGACTAGAATTAACGGACTTGGTCTTGTTAACTGTCCCTTGCATGCCAGGTCACACTAGTACGGACTGGCCTGTGTTTCACCTGCGGCCTCATGAAAAGAGCACTGCAATCATGGCTAGAAGTACTGGAGTTTTGTCCAAGACAAACAAAAACTTATAGACAACAGCATGGTGGTCACCAGAAGGAAGGCTGGGAGTGGGAGAGGTAGAAGGTAAAGAGGGTCAACTACATGGTGACAGAAGGAGCTGTGACTTTGGGTGGGTGACCATACATGCATTATACAGATGATATAGGATTGTATACTTGAAACCTATGTATTTTTATCACTCCAATAAATTTAATAAAAATAAGTATTGGGGTTTTGTTTAGGTCACAACTGAATGCTTTGGGGCAGGTCACTTTTCTAAGAAAAATGAGAATAAAAATGACACTTGTGAATTAATTTAATCAATTAAGTCAGGTCACCCATATTTATTGGCCACTCCCTGGGTGCTGAGTGCTAAGAAAAAAAAGGGCGGGGGGGTGGTTAATGTACAAGCAGTTACTTTATACAGTAAATACCATGTTGCAAGGCCATAGAGCATAGCAGTTAAGAGCTCAGACCGTGGAACCAGGCTACAAATCATGTCTTTTTCATTTCTAACTGAATCTATGACTTGAGGCAAATTACTTAACTTTTCTGTGCTGTCCTCAATTTCTTCTGTAAAAATGGAGATAACAGTCTCCTCCTCACTGGGTTGTGGTGAGTATTCAGTGAATGAGTATGTACATACCAAGGTCCCTGGAACAATGCCTGGCACCCAGCAGTAAAATTATTACCATTTTTATAAATGTAAGGCATAACCTGGAGCAGTGATACAGATGGTATATAACACAATGCTGCTTTGGCTGCTGGAAATTTTAGAAAGTGTGTAATCATTTCACTATCATTACCTTCTGGATTAGAGGTCAAGGAGGGACAAAGAACATTGTTTGAAGAATTTTTTTCACTCTGTTCTGAATTTGAAGGAACACCTTTTTTCTCTCAGCCTCATTACAGTGAGTTTTCACCCTTTAGTCTTTATCGGGTAGTCCTGAACTATGAAGTTGTTTCTCTAATACTCTGACCCTGACCGAGCTCACTGTGACCTGCTTTGTGTCTCACGTAGACCTACAGTTTGCTCCTCGATGTGGAGGACTATGAAAGGCGTTATCTACTAAGTCTGGAAGAAGAGAGACCTGCCCTGACAGATGAAAGAAAGCACAAAATTTGTAGCATGTATGACAACTTAAGGGGGAAATTGCCTGGTCAGGAGAGGTAAGAATTGTGCACTTACAGGAAAATGTGAGATTAGCTGGACTCCTTACTCTGATAAACTGAGCTTTACACGTTTTAGACAGATATCCTTCCTTACCACCTCAGTAAGCTCCAAGTCTGTCCTATTGGCCTAATAACTCAAATGCCACTTTATATAAAACATTTCATAGTACTTCCCAGCCAGGGAAAAAAAATCTCTTTATCCTGAATTCATTTAATCAAATACCAGTCAGTATCTACTAGGGAGATACAGTGGAGGGCATTATCTAGTTTTCTGTTGTTGAGCCTACAGATTGTAATACCTGGTTTATGCTTGCTAGCACGCTCAACCTTGTAATCTTTATGTATTCCTCTTTCCTACTAAGCTGAAAAGTATAAACATTTAAACTTCCTTGGGATTTCCATAGAATACTCATACACTGTGGCAACCAATCAGTCTTCCAGTGGAGGCTAAGCGCCTTAATATATCTTTTTTTCTGTATTGTTATCATCTTTCTCCCACCTCGTATCTGGAACAGAATCTTGCTAATGGTAAATTTTGTATAAATCCCAAATATTTATTTGATGAATGCAAGTCTCTTGATAACTCGCTTCCTCTTTGCCCATTCAAGAGAATTGATGATTTCCTCTGAGCCAGGGCATACACAAAATAGAACATAAGAAATGTGTGTAATTGAAGTATATTCATTATGTGGAAAAGCATTCACAGGAAGTTGGAAAAAGTGAAATAAAACCCCATGAATTCTGTGGGCCCATTTTTTTTATGGAAGATAAAATACACAATATATATACAGCAAAATTTTCTTAAATGCTAACACAGATTATGAATATTTTTATTTCTCTTTTGCTTATGTATTTCAGATTTGCTATATTAACCATGTTGTTTGTATAGTTACTTTAAAGTTAAAGGAAATTAATGCATATAGTTTGACCAAGTTTTTTAACATAGAATTTTTTACATGATTTTCTGCATTTGTGAAACTTGAAAAATTTGTATTTTTTTAGTTGCGAGTTGGAGAAATAATTCTCACTGTTTTGTAGTACAGATAATAGAGTAAAAATGAATGAGATATATTCATTCAGTAACATGTAAGAGGGAAAAAAGAGGCAGGGTTTACATTGTCTTTGCTGACCTAAGCATTTTCTTCCCCTGCAGGCCAAGCGACGACCACTTTGTACAGATCATGTGTATCCGAAAAGGAAAGAGAATGGTCGCCCGTATTCTTCCTTTCCTCTCCACAGAGCAAGCAGCCGACATCCTCATGATAACAGCCAGGAACCTCCCTTTCCTTATCAAGAAGGACGCACAGGATGAGGTGATCCCCATATGGAGCGTCTTTCTTTTGAGTCTCCATAGTTAATAAGATTGCTAGAATCCAAATTTCTTTTCCTCCCCTCTTCTGTTGTTTTGTCTAATCTTTGGCAGTATGATTTGATTATTTAAAGCAAAACTTTTTATTACTCCAGGCCTATATTTTTCATCCCATCTTTCGTCCAACGGACCATGTTCCTAAACATGAAGAAAGCAATAATTCCGTCTTATTTGACGTAGTTGTAAAGCTGAGATCTGTATCCAGATTACTTGGGAAGCAAATAATTCAGCCCTTACCCCTAGACATGCTGAATGAGAATTTACAGAGGAAAGATCAGGGCTTCTGTATCTTTAACAAGGTCCTCAGTCGAATCCAATGTGTACTGTTTGCAAACTTATGGTCTTGGTTACTTTGTTGGCTATAAAGCATCACTCACTGGGTTGTTGGCAGTAGCTTAACATTCACCTGTGTACTTAGTTGAATGGCATCCTGCCCACAGGAATCGAGCCAGTGCTTTTAAATAACTTTATGGTGATCTAAACTAGGCTGGAATTTGAAACATGATTATAAAGTTTACAAGTTAACTCTTGGTAACAGTTGCTCTCTGCTTATCCCTGTCATAACACTTGAAAGAATAGCAACATTTATAATGGTCTCAGAAGTTCATAGCAAGAAATTTATAAGAGTAGCATTAAGGGTGAGATTCAGAAAAATAGAATTTATGAGAATGAATCTGATAGAGTAGACTGCAGCTGAGCAATAACCACGTGGTAATAGTCCCCAAGAAACACATGATCCCGAGCTACCTTATCAGTGGTATGACATGGAAGAGTTGAAAATCATTCCTTCTGAAATAATAAGCTGAAAAAATTCCTTCTTGAAATTTTAGCATCTGCATAAGACATGAACACGGAAGTTAGGTCTCATCATTGGAAAAAGTGAAATAAGATGAGACAAGTACTTTTTAAAAATATTTCAAGAATGAAAAATAGGTTGGAGGTTAAGGATTTGAGGTTTAGCCTAGAAAATAGAAGACTAAAAATAACAGCTGCCTTACAGCATATATATTGTAGGCCAAGAGGCAGGTACTCACTCATAATCTCAGAACTCACCAGTGGAAACAAGTTGGAGAGAGCTTTATTCACTCAGCAAATATTTATTAAGCAGTTCTGTGTACCAGGCAGCTTTCAGTTCTAGAAATACGGCACCTAGTTCTAAGTGCTAGAAGCTGGGAATCCAAAGATGCCTGCCTTAGTGGAGCTTACCTGCTAGTGAGGAAAATGTGGTTAAATATAGAGGCTAAGTTTGTATCTACATGCATTGAGTAGTAAACCACATTTCTAAAGACCATTTCCTTGATGTAATAGGTAGTTCTAGGCCTGAGGCATAACATGTACAAGATAATCATGGAATACCTTATGCCAGAAAGCAGAGAAGCTAAAAGATGACTCGGGTCCTCTGTAGAAGATTCACAGATCTACTTGAAGGGGCTTTTGTTGGTAAAAGGGATTATTTGCATCTTTAAAAAAATTACAGCAGTGGATTGAAATATATTAAATATATTTAATGAGTTTATAATGTTTCCAAAAATATGTTAATCATCTTTGGAGATTGCTAGGCCATCAACTCATTCTGAAAACCGGAAAGTAAAGGAAAAGAATCGCGCATTTATTCTGCCATTCTGTTACCATCTAATATCATGGTAACTAGAGGGTTGATGATAGGAAGTTCTTTATAAAAGAATTTCGGCTACTGCAAAAGTGTAATTGCAAAAATATGATAAAATTAGGAAATCACTATTTCACAGCTCCCACTGAAAAAGCAGTCAGTCTGGACAGCGATCATTACTAGTGCTAAAAGCATTAGGGAAAAGCTGGATGGGGAACTTTACAGTAGTTGGAGCAGGCTAACAACCCCTGAGCCAGCTAACAACCCCTGCACCACTAAGGAGTGCGGCAGACACCGTGCATCCCGATGTGATGCAGTGGAAAGCACGCAGCGCTGTCTGGGAAGCTTTCCTGCCCCTGCCCTCTGTCACCCTTCCACCAACTCCCGCCTCCAGTTGAACTTGTATCTAATCAAACTTCTGATTCTATCATTTTTATGGGGGAAAAAAGAGGATAAGGGAACCTGTTAAATGACACCACAGAGGTGCAATTAACCAGATCCAAACTATGGAACAAATGGCCCAGTTTCTTCAAATAAATGATCTGAGTAAAGGAGATGGACAAAGACAAAGGACCCGTTAACAGATTTTAAAAGCCTTACCAGCCAAGTACAATTAATGTGTGGATCTTATTTGAATCGTAATAGACACTTTTGAGACAATTGGAGAAATCTGAGTTTGGAGTAGATCTTAGATGATGATAAGGAATGATAATATGAGAGGTTTTATTAGAGGTACAAGGTGTAAGGTGTGATAGATAATAAGAGGTTTTATTAGAGGTACAAAGTGAAGTGTTTGTGGATGAAAAGATATGATACAGAAGGAACATAGATTTAATACGATTAGCAAAACAGTGACTTAATTGTTGAGGTTGAGTGATGGGTACATGATGGACTTCATTATACTGTTCTTTATACATTTGTGTATGTTTAAGAATGCTTTAATTGTTAAAGCTTTGTTTATTTAAAGTAGTAGATCACAAAAAGTAGTTGACTCTTCATCCTTGGATGCTAAAGTAAAACCAACCTTCACTTTTTATACCATGGGCAATGAGTGCTGGACGCACTTTTGATTTCCTTTCCTGTATTGTTATAACCTCATTATACTGGTAGCTCTGTATTTTAACTTTCCAGTCTGGGCCTTACGGCAGAAAGAAATGAATGACCGGCAGGCTAGAATCGAACAGCATGGATTCTGGTTCTAGCTCCTAGCTTTGTAACTGAACACTGAGCTTCTGATCACTTAGGAGCTTTTCTGATGAGCTATAAAATTGGTTAATCATTGTTCCATTTCCTCACTGAGCTTTTATAAAGATAAAGCAAGATAGAATTAAGTCTGAAAATACTTCTCAGTAATTCTGTGGTACTCAGAATTTACGTGTCTTAAAGTGCTTCTCACACTATGTTGAAATTGCCAATTTACTCATCTTCCCCACTGTATTTTAGATCCCTGAGGGTCTGTCCTTTTAACTTTTGTTTTTAGTCTACAATGCCTGGCACATCATAGGCATTTATATATTCGTGGGATAAATTAAAATACTGATCTTTTATCATGAATCTTGTGTATTTGAGAAGTGATTTTATACCCTCGATTCACAAGTCATGATATTTCCTATGCAAGTTGACTTGAAAAAGTTCCCAGTAGGTCCATTGTTACCACTCTAGCAGCATCTCCTAGACTTAAGTGTCAGCCCCGTTTTGTTAAATCTCGCCTCAGGCTGTTGACTGTACAGCTGACCATCATGGTTGCCAGGATCTAATACTTTTATTTACTTTTTGTGTAGGTGCTGCCATGCTTATTGAGTCCCTTCTCTCTCCTCCTCTATCATCTTCCATCAGTGACTGTCACCAGCCTTCTGCAACAGCTGATGAACCTACCTCAGAGTGCAGCTGCACCAGCCCCCGCCAACCCTCACCTCACTGCTGTGCTCCAGAGCCAGGTGGTCTTGCCCTTTTATGGCCCTGGACTTTGCAAGGCTTCTAATTTGAGTTGTAGATAAAAGTAATGGCTGCCGTGGCTATGGAAACTTGTAAATAGGTTTCTTTCAGTCAGGAGTTACAGTAAGCTCCTAGTGGCAGAGGCTAGAAATAACAGTGGTTTCAACAAAGTAGAATTGTAGGTATCTCGTGTGGAATAGATCTGGTACAGCAGCTTCGCAGCATTGTCAGGGATGCAGGCTCCTGCGGTTTGCCTTCTCTGCCATCCTTAGCAGTGGCTGACGTGCTCGTGACCTCTAAGGGTCCGTGATGGTTGTAGAATTCAAGACCCCACTTTGCATCAGAGAGGTGCTCGTGGAAGGCCAAAAGGTGTGGATTAGCTGTCTGCCTTATTTGGACCTTTTCCAGGTGTTCAAAGCAACAACCGCTTAATCTCAATGGCCAGGTCTTAGTCACATGCCACACGCCACACATAACTGCAGGGAAGGCTGGAAAACATCTTTAATTCACAGCATTGTCACCACAAGTAAATTCAGAGTTCCAATAGGAGGAGGAAGCATATTGGGTGGCTAAGTAGGGGTCTCTGTTATAAGACTAAATAGTAGAACATCCCATTTCATCGATTTCATTTACATCAAGGTAAAGAACCGGAGACTCACAGGGGAAACATAATACAGAAGAAGCAACATGAGCTTTTAGACAACATGTTTTCATTCCTTGCTTGCCGCTTTCTAAGTTTTTGACCCTGAACAGATTATTTCACTTTGTTGAGCCACGGTGTCCTGATCTATAAAGTGGAGGTGAAGATGTTGATTTCACAGTTTTCCTGTTACTTAGATGAGAGAATAGCTGTGAACAGTCCATTATAATGCCGGGTCCGCAGAGGGCACTCATTAAGGGCCGTCTGTTACAGGAGAGGGAAAAGGTAGTCTCTCTCATCTGAAAACCTGCTGAAGCATGGCTCCGAAGGGCAGTGCCTCAGCAGATGAGAGAGGTGACAGTGCCTCAGGGGACTTAAGATAGGGGTACCGGATTGATCAGTTATGTGCCTTTCATGTGATTTGGTCTCCTGGTATTAATTTTGATAAAGGCAGTAGAATATCTTGAGGTCAACAAGACTATATAGGACTGTGTTTTTCTGACGTGAAGGGAACTTGTGCGGAGAGGCAAGGTAATCCTCTATGAGTGGAACTCGGGAAGGTGGGATGGAATCCCAGAACACCCCGCCTTCTCTTTGTGACCCATTATAACTGGCTCAGACATTAACCCAGTACGTCTGATACCTGTTTGTCTTTTCATTCTATGCCCCTTTAGACTGCATGTTTCCTGCTTGTACTACCCGGTAAATGAAACAAATCTAATAAAACAAATCTTTATACATTTTAATTGCTAAAGCATGTTGCCAAATTTTGATAATCCTAGATATAGTGAATATATCTGTTTATCCTTCCTCTTTTTTTTTATTTTTTAGATTCTTAGTAACATCCTGTCTAAGCTTTTACATTTGCAGAGAGGTGTATCCTTTTTTAAGGAAATGTCCTCTCTGTATCCTGACCATTTCAGTTACTTTTCTTTGTACATTTTCCCACGGGTCTTAACACCTTTTTTCTTAATTCAAAATACCTTACTGTATTTAATGGGTTTTTTTTTTTTCTGCGAACTTTAATTTTCTCTATCAAAGTTTGTCCTCATTTAACTTTTTTAAATCCATTTCTGTTCTCGTAAATAGGAGAAAAGCTCACAACCGTCTTGTCTTTGCCCAGTGTCACAGAAAAGCATGCAGTGGGATCATTTGGGTGTAGTGCCGATCCCCCTTGAACAGAGATCCCCTCGGCAGTATGGGGGGGGATGAGGCAGTGTTGAGTGTGACTCCCTCTGTCCCCTCTTGCAGTTTGGCCTGTCACTGCTCCTCGTTGTCCTGAGCCGCGGGGAAGACCTGCAGAGTTCAGATCCCGCTACAGAAACAACGGAAAACAACCAGTGGTCAGTCTGGGCTGTATTTCTTCTTTTGTTTTAAGTTCTGTTAGTAAATTTTCATTCTTATTTTCACCTCGTTATTATCGGTTTCCTCTGTCAGGACGGAGGTGATGTTCATGGCAACCCGAGAACTTCTGCGGATTCCCCAGGTGGCCCTGGCCAAGCCAGTCTCTATCCCCACGAACCTAGTATCCCTCTTTTCTCGCTATGTTGACCGGCAGAAACTGAACTTGCTGGAGACAAAACTGCAGTAAGTTTGCAACAAGAGCGTTCCACATCTCACTACTGTTGGCACTTTAGAGGTTGTGATGAGGCGGTTGGGGGGCATAAAACTGAATTTGGTGGAAGAGATTAAAGACTTCTATCAAATATATGAGTGTCTACTAGATAGAAAACACTGTACTGGGTCCAGCGGCACCCTCCTGGTTGACTGAATGCTAAGGGTAGCGATGTCTTAGGTGTTATGTTGTGAGAATTCTTACAAGGATGTAATTTTGATGCAAAAGATTGCCTCTGGTTTAACTCATTTATACAAACAAGTTTCCTTTCTCTCTTTCTTTATACCTGTAGGCTAGTTCAGGGGATACGATAAAAGATCTGCAAATGTGTCCTGTACCTCCTTTTGACTGTCACCTGCACTGCTGCCATCACCAATGGAGTGTTTTTAATGAGGGAGGGAAGGTAGCTTATTCCCCAAAGCATCCTGTGGGACCGATTCCTGTTCACAGGGGTCGTCTCTAATTGCCAGGAGTCTCCCCACTGCTCTGTGACGTTTGGCTGGGTGGTGCTTCTGCTGGTTTCTTCTTACCTTCTATGTTACAATTCTGCATGTCCTGTTTTTACTCAATTCTTCTCAATTTTGCATTTTCTTTGCCCTAGAGACACAAATATAATCTCTCCCTTTATCCCACCACCACTACTCCAGTTCAGAGTAGAGCGTAGCCTGCCCGAGGATTCCTTCCCTCATACTATTGAAGTCTTTTTTCATTGCCCCATATTAATAAGACTATAGGAGAGCCAATTAAGTAGAAATTAATATATATATGCACACATACCCCCCCTACATATGTTTATGTGGTCTCCAGAGGATCCTTAAAAATGAGTTTTAGATCGAGAAACATAAGGTTGACACATCCCCCCTCTAAACACAAACCAGCTGATGTAGTTTTAATCTGTTTCTAGTCCATCTTGTAATTAATTTGGTGGCTACTATTTCTTTCAGTATAAACACAGGGTATGCAGCACATTTAAGAAAATCAGAGCTCTTAATTGGCTGATGCCCGGCTCTAAGCCGAGAAGTCCCTTTTCTCCTTTCTACCTGAATTTCCTTTGTTTCTTTCCACCTCAGTGGAAACAGCACACAGTTAAACCTTTTTCCCGCTACAACTACAGTGGACTTGAGTCTGCCCCTCAAGTGCATGGAAGATTGCTCAAAAAGGTTCTGACTTAGAGCCTGCTTCCACGGTGTAGCTTTTGTCTTCCCAAGACTGCTTCAGTAAGCCATGCCTTTACTCTTTCGTCCCGTTTCTATTTGGTATCAAGAGTAGAAACCTCCAAATGTAACCATGGAAGCTGTTTGGCTTGCTTGCTTTTCAGTCTCCTCCACATCATGGGCAGAACGCTGGCCTTGCTACTTCATCTCACCCAAGTCCCGTCCCAGGAGCCAGGGGCCTGGGTGTGAATCCTAGCAGGGACAGCCATGACCCTTTTCAGTTATCCCTCTCCCATGCAGCACTCAGCCAGGATGAGAGGGTTTGACCCCTAGTGATTACAGCCATCAAGAAAATTAAATCTGAATTCATTTTACATGACTGTCCTGATATACTTCTTGCTGTTTCACCTTTGCGAATGTAGTTGGGGGGCAGGTTATGATATTTAAAGAGAATAAATGTTTTGCACATACACGTATTGTACAACAGTAAAGTCCTCCGTTATAACCAGCTGTCCTTGTTCTTCATCTCCATTTCTTTCCACTCTGTAGCCCCAGGCTCTACCAGCTGTTCCCCAGTGACATTGCCTAGCTTCCCTCTGCCATTATCTACTGACTGTTCCCACCATGCGCCTTTCCTGCCTTTCCACCTCATAACCGATCGAGTGAATACTTGATTACTATTTCTTCCTTTCTGTGCTTTATCTTTTTTTGTTTGGTTCTAATAAAAATTAAAAGTTTCTAAATTTACATTTTTATAGGGTATTGTAAATAAAAACAAATTGTATACTTGAAAAGTGTGTCTGCATTTCTCCTTGTTACTTCTGAACATGATTTTTAATGTGTTTCAAGCATGTTTAGATAGACTGGCAAACCCCTTGGTGTTGGGGATTGGTAAAGATATTTACCTATATGTGTGTTTACTTTTTTAATTTTGTTGTAAGGGAGGCAGATAAAGATCTTTTGTTTACATGGTAACTTTCCTTTAAAAACCTATACGCTTTCAGTTCCCCTCCCATTTTAACTGCAGAATGGAATTGACACACTTCAGTTCATCTTTCCAGCCATCTCTCTTGAGGCACATGTGACTTTTTTAAGAGACTTCACGTAGCCTAGGGTTGAGGAGATGAGGGAAAGTTGGTAATTCTTCATAGTAAATGTGTTACTTATTTCGGACTTGAGTATCATACTTCCTCTAAATGTCCAAGATAAAAGATTCAGCACTCTCCCCCTTTCTCTGCTATCATGGTTGACCCTTTTCCTCACCAAGACTTTCAGGATCAAGCAATTCCTGGTCCAGAAACAAAAGCAGAATCGTCCCATTCCCTGATGGATTTGGTTGAAAATGTAATAAAATCAGTTTCAGTTCCCAAGAGGAGAAGGAGACACTAGAGGAGAACCAAGGTGGTTCTGTAAGGAATGACACATGAGAGGGCACACAGGTTCATGCTGTAGCAAGATCACTAGCATCTTCCCATACCAGGCTGAAAACGTCTCCAGTATCTTGACAGCTGGACATGTTTTACTGAGAAAATGGTTTTTCTCTTTCTATGATTCTGCATTAGTTGATTGAATCAGTAGCATGTGAGACCTTTTGTTTGAAAAAAAGGATTCAGCGAACAAGTAGAGAAAGGCAGAGAAAAAAAGCGGGGAGAGAGAGGATTTAACATTACCAGGTGCCTACTCACACGAAGCTTATTTTTTCCTGATGAGTGGTCAGACTCCTTGAGGTTAAATAGCTTGCTTAAGGTGACACTGCTAGTGAAAAGTAGAGCAGGGGACTCGTGAGACATTCTTATTGCTGCGAAGGGGTAAAAGATGTGTTCTCACCTCTTACATGCAAGAATGTATGTCTCACTATTAGATAGCTCCGCGTGGTTGGGGAGGAACTGGTGGGGGCTGCCCATGCATTCGCAGAAGCCCAGAATCAGAATGTCAGCAGTGAAGAAAACGAGATCCTGTTGGCCCACGTGCAAGAGGGCTGAAGCTCTGAGAGGACAGCGACTTGCTGAAGGCCCCGGGGCTGGTTAGTGGTAAGGCTGAGAAAGATGCTCAAGTTAGCATTCCCCGCTGCTCTCGATCACAATTTCCCACCACAGTTGGAGAAAAAAACCAGTCCTAGTCCAGAAAATGGTGATAGTATGTTTCTTGTGAGAAAGACTGCAATTAAGTATTTCTACCTTACAAATATAATAGTTTACAATAACTACCAACTGATTTTGAGTCACGGTTGTATGCACAAGATATTGTTTGTTCTGAGTGCTTAAAAAGTCACATTTAAGATACTTGAGTAACCAATGAGAGTGATATTAACCTCCCTGCTAATGTTATGTCAAAAATAATCAAATTAGGTGATGCGCTAAAAATTTACAACAGTATGGCACAGTTAAAAACTGACATCAATGTATGTAATCTTATATATGAGAAGACCCTGACAAGTAATAGATAACAGATTTATGAATAATCTTTGCAAATTAAAATGCAAATAATATTAAGAAGTTCACTTCCAGAAGTAGAAAAAAATTTTTTTACTTATCAAATTAAAATCTTTAGAAATAATGCTAGGGGGAATTTGGGGCTGCCACCCACACATGAATACTATGAAAAGTATTCATAGTCTTCGTAATTAGTTTGGCTTTAGAAATCTAAGGAAAAATTCCAAAGTAATGATACTTATCACAGCATTATTAGTGATAGAAGTAACCTCAATGTTCAACAACACAATAACGGTTAAGTAAATGATAACCCATTTGGATTATCCAATCGTGGACAATTAGGCAGAACATTTAATCATGGAAAGTGTTTATGATGCAGTATGGGAGAGAATAAAGTATGCTTTGAATCCAAAGTTTTTTGTTGTTTTTTTTATTGTTTTTTTTTTTAAGAAAATGCATATATGCTGGCATGAATATCCAGATCTTTGGGTTTTGGTATTTTTCAAATTTTATATAGAGAGTGCATTGCTTATTCTTGGAAGAAATATTTTTAAAAACTAATTGTTTTTTGAAAATTTGAGTTACATGAGAAAGTAAGAATATAAGGTTAAGCATAAAATAGATTCTGTACATGTATATGACTTAATCTGTTTGGAGGGGGAAAAAAGGAACAAGAATGCAATCATGGCTGACCAAATAGCCGTGGTTGCCTTTAAGGGGAGCGGTTGTGGAGGATTTTGTATATAGGTGATTGTTCCTGCTTATTCCACATTTTTCAATTTGTCTTCAATGAGCATGTGTTGCTGTTATAACCAAAAGGGGGATTAGTTTCTAAAAACTAAAAATCGTCCTCTATTTCTAGTGAGAAAATAAGTTCTAACAGGGCAAAAATGTGTGATCTAGTTGTGCTTGACTTCAGAGCCAATGCATTTGACTTTTGTAACAGAAGAATATACTAGGGGTCTGAATAAGTCATGTGAAAGCAAGGCAATTATCCTGAGAGATGTGGTCAGGTGTTCCATTATTGAACATTTAAGATATACCAATTGAGGGATCAAAGAACCACTTTGATAAGTCCAACCTATATCTCCCAGTAAACTTCCACATTTACATGAAATTGCGTTTTTTCCAAACTGACTTGCATCAAGATGGATCCAGCTCCATATCCAGAAAGATCTGCTTTGACCTAAGTGTCAGCCAGCTAGTTTTCACTCAACTTGCCCTGTCAGTCATTATTAGGAAGACCAAGTCAGGCCCCAATCTGTTAGAACTGGATGCCACCTACCATTTACTTTTGGAGGGCAATGAAGTCCACTGTGTAAGAAGTAGACCTAAGGAGGCTGAAGGCACATTATACTTTTCTTCATCCAACTATGTTTAAAGATACTGTAATCCTGCAGAAATTAATATGTGGGTTTTTAGGAAACAAGTCTTTAACCTGAGGAATCAGTATCTTAAAATCACTGAATACCATTGTTTTGACCTTTTCTCCTTACTGCAGCAGAGGCACAGTTGTGAGTAGATCGCAGGTCTCCTAACAGTCTGAGTTTGGCTTTTTATTTTGCAAATGTTGCACATAAGACTGTTTCAAGGAGCTTGTTGTTTATTATTCAGTGTGACTTGCCAAGCTCCCCAACTTAGCCAAGTTCATTCTTCAAGGTAATATTAACCTAAATCAGACCTGGGAGCTGGGAAATACCTATGAGGGAGCTAGGTAATCAGTGATGTGTGTACTTTGCCAGTCGTAGATAGAATATTTTAAATCGTTTAGATTTTGTACCAATCTAAAGAACCAGAGATAAGTCTGCATATGTTACAAAGAGAAAGTATCACTAGTTCCACTCCCAGAATAACCACTGCTAACAGTTTAGTGTATTGTCCTCCAAGTAATTTTTGTATCCATATGCATACAGTTAGAATTATATTTTTACTTTTTTTTCTCAATACATCATGGAATGAGATTGGGATAAAGATGTAGGAAACTGGTTATTTTTCTATTATGTTGAACGATGGATTAATGGGTGTTAGTTTTACTATTGTGCTTCATAACTTTCAGACATGCATTCTGTGTACGTTACAAGCTAAATTGTGTCCCTCAGTTTAGCCCCCAGTACTTCAGAATGTGACTGTATTTGGAGATAGGACTTGTAAAGAGGAATTAAAATGAGGTCATGTGGGTGGGCTCTAATCCAATATGATTGGTGTCCTTAGAAGAAGAGAGTAGGACATGGGCACTGAAAGGAGACCATGTGAAGACAGAAGGGAGACAACAGCCGTCTAAAAGTCAAGGACAGAGATCTTAGGAGGAGCCAGCCCTGCCAAGACCTGGTCTCAGACATCTAACCTCTAGAATTGTAAGAAAAAATTTTCCATTGTTGAAGCCACCCCATCTGTGATGTTATGGCAGCCCTGGCAAACTAATAAGTATAGGTGTCAAAATATTTCATTAGAATTTTTTAAATTTTTTTAAAATTCATAAGATAGAAGAATATATGTCAAATTGTTTACAATGGTCACTCATAAACATTTCTCCAAATTGTAAAGATGTTTTCCTTCCTATCCATTATACCAATATTACACTGAACAAATGTAATAACTGCCTAATACCATCTAATACCACTCAATTTCAAATGTCCTCGATTATCCCCAAAATGTTTAAAAAGCTGGTTATATTTTTTTTCCAGAACCAGAACCCAATCAAGCATTTGGTTGTCTTTTAATATATATATATTTTTAATTTAGAATGATCACCCCTTGACCTTTTTTTAGGACATCCATTGTCCTTAATCTTTGTGTCTCACCTTTTGTAAAACTGGTTGTCTTATAGCGTGCCTCATGTTCTTATCTGATTGTTTCCTTGTGGGTGTCTAACTGGTTCATCTAGGCCCTATAAATGGGAGGTTAGATCTAAAGGCTTGATTGGATCCAGGTTGAGTATTTTTGGCAAAAAGAAAAACTTCATTATGCAATGCTGTATACGACATGCTGCAGCATACCAGGAACATCATAAAAATTTGGTTGTCCCAGGATTAATGATGCTAAGTTGGATTAAGGTGGAGACAGTCAGATTTCTCCATTACATCAGTATGTGTTTCTCCTTTCTGATTGACAAGTAATCTGAGGGGTGTATTTGGCAACACAACTCACATTTGTGTAGCTGTTTATGGTATATCAAATATGTTCAAACACATGTTTAAACATTTAATCACAACAGCAGCATCCCTGTAAGGTTTTATTTTTATTTAACATAAGTGAAAACTGAATCTTGGAGTGCTTAAATAAATGACTTTCCCTAATACATCGAGACAGTAAGTAGCAAAGGCAGGACTGAGGCATAAAGGGGTTCACTTTAGCGCAGCTGAAAAAAAAATTAATCCCGAATGGCCTACATCTGCAGATTTTCAAAGTGTATTCTCTCTCTTGAATTGAATAAATATTTCTCTCCTGTTAAAAACATTTTCTAAAAAGGACATTTTTCTTTCTCGATACCGGAAAGCACAGTGCCAAGGAAAAGCAATTTGCTTTACAGTGTCTAACAGCTTTTTCTATTTTCTGGCTAAACCAGCAAAATGTAACAGGTTCCCCCAAAGTCCGTTTTAACAGTTTACATCTGTTAAATGAGTTTCTGAATGTTACTTTCACAAATGGGTAAACAAAGTCAATTTACCAAAAATAACTATTTTCTCTGCAAAGTTATGCGTACCACATGTGTGCTAATAACAAAACCAACCAGGGCATTCAGGTGTTATGGGACAGAATTAAGAGAAGTATATGACGGTCTAGAATCAGGAGATGAAGGGTGTGGTGCAATGATGAGCGAAGCAGAGAAAGGAATTAGGAGGATCTTGAGTCCAGGAGGGAACTAGGGAAGCTATTTCTGGGCTCCCCAGACATCTGGGTCTCCAACTCGGAGCCGGCTGCAGGAAGGGAGCTCTAGAAGGAAAAGACTCAGACAGGGCCTGACGGCTGAGAGTCACTCTTCCTAACAAGAAACTATGGAGGTCTTGGCTCACAATGAGGGACTCCGACACTGTACTTACATCAAATACGCTTTTGAAAAAACTCGCTTTTTATCTCCCACCAACTTCCCAAAGCCAGAAGCAGACGGGCACGCCCCCCAGGCGCTCATACCAGATTTTATTGGCTGACCGGGCATGCCTCTCTCAATTCCGGAAACAATTATCTCCAATCATCGCCCTGTCTCTCCGCCGACATGTGAGTGATATCCATACCAACCAATAAGAAATGAAAGTGAGGACGACGAGACTCCGCCTCTTTTTCCTCAACTCTTTCGGTCAATGGTAGAAAAGGTTGAGCAGCTGATACCAACCACCAATCCGAAAGGGCAGAAGAGGGAGGCTGAGAAGAATGATGGGAGGGGGTGACGTGGCAGTGACGGCAGCATAAACTGAAATGAGTGGCAGAAACATTAGCCAATCGGCGATCAAATTGGCCGGGCACTCTGCATTCTCGAGTCTTCCCTGAGTGCCGGAGACTTGGAGAAAGAACCAATGAGCTTAACAGGAGTCTGATTGGCCTTCACTTAAACCAATCAACGGCGCTTCTGGCGGACGCGTCCCACCCCGGGTTCTCACTGGGCGGTATGGAATGACAGACCCCGAAGAAATGCCAATGTCTTAGGGGTCTTCCGCAAGTGACACTCAGCGGCACCAATCGACTTCCTTCTTCCCGGCGACCGAGCCCTCCTCCCCACGGCGGCCTGGCGGGGCGGGGACGCTGCGCGGCGGCGGCTGATGCGTTAGCCTTCTGGGGCTCTCCGGGCGGCGACGGCGGCTCTCGTAGGCAGTTCCGGCCCTGTATCTCCAGGCGGCGGCGGCGGCTCATGGCGGCGACGGAGCTGAGAGGAGTGGTGGGGCCGAGCCCGGCGGCCATTGCAGCTCCGGGAGGCGGTGGCACCGGTCCCCCCGTGGTGGGAGGCGGCGGCGGCCGCGGAGACTCGGGGCCAGGCTCCGGGTCGGCGCCGGGCACTGTGGCCGCGGCGGCTGCGGGAGGCCCGGGCCCTGGAGCCGGGGGAGTGGCGGCGACGGGCCCAGCCCCTGCGCCGCCGGCGGGGGGCTCTGGCGGCTCCGGCGCTGGGGGTTCGGGCTCGGCTCGAGAGGGCTGGCTCTTCAAATGGACCAATTATATCAAAGGCTATCAGCGGCGGTGGTTCGTGCTGAGCAACGGGCTCCTGAGCTACTACAGGTAACTGCTTCCGGGGCGCCGTCCCCCATCGCAGCCCACAGCCCCCGCGCCGTCACCCTCTCCAGTCGGCACCACAGCCAAGGTCGCCCCAGACCCCTTTTCGTTACCTGCGCGGATTGACAGCCCGCAACGCGAGCCCACCATCAGGAGGGTGAATGCCCCAGGTTTACCCCTCCACCTGGGTTACCCACCCTGATGCCATACCCCTCCCTTTGGTCTCTGGCCGTTACAGTTATTTGAAGACCATTTATTCTTTATGTTTTCAACAGCACATCGGTGCAGTGATTAGTTCTGCAGGGAAGGCGCTGCTGTAGGTGCCAAGGGGCACATAATAGTAGAGCAAAGCCCAGGCACCGCTTCCAAGGAACTTGTAGTCAAAGTCCCAAGGCTTAGCTGTCTGTGCCCGGTCTCCAGATTTCAAGGTTATTAGCAGTTCTTGATGTACCCGCTTTTGCTCTCTCTGCTCTGCATTCAGGCACAAGGACACCACGCACTAGGTGGCCTCTGTATCTGTCCCCTGTCTTATCTCTCCAAGACTTGCTTATGTTTTGGCTTTCTAGACAGCTGAGTTGGAGGAGATATACACACTCCAACGCTGCTTTTATTTTTGTTTGCCCCACCTCTTCCCCGTGGGAATGATTGATCAAACGTTCTTTCCTGTATTTCCAGGATCTCTGGTTCGGTCTGTTTGTTTTATTAAAAGAAGAATCCATGTTTTTTGTATGATTACTTCTTTTCAACCATGTGTGTTTTTGGAATGTTTAACATATTTATGGTGAGTCACAGTCTTGCCATAGCAATAACATGTTTTTGGCTACTCATGTTACTACAGATAGAGAGATTAAGATATCAGAGTTGGGGACAGGACATAAACATTTTCAGGGAGCTGGGCAGTTTGGATAGGTGTTTTAAGTGCAGTATTTCGTTAACTCCCAACAACCCTGGAAGTTAGGAGAATTTCTATCTTACTGATGAGGAAACAGACAGCTTGGGCCACGTTCCCAAGGTCTTGAGGAGTCAAGATTTGAAACATAGCCTAAAACCCAGATTCGTGTTACATGAATCCGATACAGAGACAATTATTTATCAATAGCAAGTAAGTTTTTAGATTGTGGTTACTCTGTTCATTTTATATGAAGTGTATAAAAGTCTCTTTTAAGAGACTTTGCTTAGTATATGTCATTTCCAATTGAAATCTTTTCATAAAGACCATCCTGTTTGGGATCCCAAACACTGTTGTTAAGAGCATTTCACTCTGTATTCCTTTTCCTCTGCCAGTAAGTCACTCTGCCTCCGGGAGAGTTAGGGTGATCAAATCTCTCTTCCATCAACTCCCTTGTATCGACTCTTAGAGGATTTTGAGGGGAAATCGACGGCGGGAATTGGCGGTTGTTTAAGTAGGTACAGTGGAAAATGCCATAGCGCATCCTCACTGCTATTGGTTAGATCCTCACTGCTAAGGTTAGATCACAAAATTTTGGTTTGCTCCAAAGTTTTTCTCCTGCTCAGGTTCACTGACCATCATCCTAATGTTCAATTGGTTCTTATTCTAACTTGACCTCTAAGTCACTATTAACACATTCCTCATTTTCAGAAGTTGTGTTTCAGCTGAGGACCTTAATGTGTGATCATATTTCCTCATCCAAGTTCTTATCTGATCCACTTTCCAGGCTAGTTGATTCTTTGATCAGTACCTGCCTTGATCAATATTACCTTTGTTGGACATTAACTTACATGTTGTCGAAGTACTCGTAATCACTTTTGAGGTCTCTCTTTCAAGAGCAAGTGGTACTTGTCTAACTACAGATAAAACTTCTTCTGAAACATACCAAACCACATATTGGGAAATATACCATAGGCCTTTCCTTGCCAACTAAGATAGTCGCACCCACAAACCAAACAACAGGATCCAGAGTTATCAAATCTACGTGCTACATTCAAAATCATATTGAGTGCTTCCTACCAGTTATGTTGGTAGTTCTTTGGGTCCTCGTCTTTCTCAAGTTATTTAGCCAGGTTGTCATTCCTCCTGCTTTTCATGCCTTCAGAACCTGCCATTTCCTATATATATGCCTCTTACAAAATACTGTTTTCTTTTTAACTGAGATCATGTACTCCCTAGACCTGTCCTCTGATGAACTTTCCTAACAGGCTTTGACAACACTGCTTCTCTCTTTTTATATGTCCTGTTCTTCCTTACATTCCCAGTTACACAGATGTTCAGTTACTTAAAACCATATGTAGAATCCCAGCTTCTGCAGACACATCGTGACAGACCATAGTATTGGTTTTCCTGGCTAGGTTCTAGAGATTGAGTTACTGTTTCAGCTGGTCTGTTTTCAGGGAAGAAATTTCTAGCCAGAAAATACCACCTAATACTGTAGCACCTGGAGAATTTAATCTTGCACCCCGAAATCATTTCTTTCCAGCTTCTGTACTGATCATTTGTAACCATTGGTGTATTTGCCCAAACCCAAGAGCTCCAACGTTGAGCCTGCTGTACTTCCAGGATTCCCTGGTACTTTTAAAACTGCTGCAGACTGTGTGTGATTTGAGAAACTTCTTTAGTTCATGAAGATGACCAGGCAGAGGAGACTCTTGAGAAGTGATTTGTGAAAAGTACCAACACATTGCGAGGAATGTGGTAGAAGGTCCAAGTAGCACCTTTGGAATAGAGAGCAAGGGTGAGCGGCCTGTCAGCTGTGGGTCTGTATTTCAGCCTGCATTATGCATAATGTAATTGAAGCTTTGGGTGGGGGAGGGGAGGTAAGCGTAGAAAAAAAACAAGGATTCACGTTACAGTGTGGCAGGTGCGAGGATGGAAAATGGCCCAGACCATTGAGACCCCCTAGCCATCCCAGACTGCTCAGTTGGGGAAGAAAAACCAGTTTCATGTGACAAACTGAACAGCAGGCCTGTCTTCCTATAAGCACAGTAAAACCGACTTTCTCAAACATACCAAATCTTACTTTCTGGAGGTAGGGCGTGTGTTATTTCTGGCATGCGGGAATTCTGGATGTGCCAGGTATGTTTGGCGACTTGGCTCCTGTGAAAGGAAACGGCTCTGCTCTGCACTGTGGCACTTGGCAAAGGACTTTGACCTCTTTATGTTCCAAGTTGGTCAGGGAAAAACTGTTCTCAACATGCAGGCCCCTGGGCACAGCCAGCAGGTGGTGGGGAAAGTAGCACAGTCTGCGCTGTAGACTGCTGTGCTAGCAGCTTGATACTTTATGTGAAGCCCCTTGTAGTTTATTGTCACCAAATAGTGCTGTAAAGTTCAAATGTTAGTCTATTAATAGAACTGTCAGTCAGAAGAGATAGGGAAAATTTTTACACCCAGTCCTCTGAGAACAGATTTGCTGAATCTTTCCTAGCTATTAATAGCATGGCTTAGGAGTTCCCACCAATAGAGGTCGGTAGACCTTAGGAAATAACATATTCCAGAAAGATTATACCACCTGGTGATTCTTTTATGACTATTCCTTCTTTTTTCCCACAGAAAGCGAGTTATTCCTATTTCATATCACTGAGCTATAGTCAATATTTAATACTCTAAACATCTACGTGTCCCTTACACTCTGCAATTCAATCTTTAGCATACTGTGACAGGTCTCATTTGGGCTGATTTACAGTCGGAGGGGCTTTGTTCAGTATCTGTAAAATAGAGCTATTCTTTCCCTTAGGGAATGTGATTGTTATATGAAATTTTGTTGCATGGGTTTATAAAGCTCTATTTTATAACTTGTTAAATAAAAAGTAATTCCTGACTGCCAAAGGGCACAACGGAACTTTTTGGGGCAATAGAAATGTTTTACATCTCGACTGTGGAGGTGGTTACACAATTATATACATTTGTCAAAACTCACTGGATCGCACACTTAAAATTGCTGAATTTCTATTGTACGTGGTTATACTTCAGTGAAGCCTCATTCAAAAAAGCTAAGGGTGAGAGGAACAGCAGAGTAAAATCTAACTCAGAAACAACACTTAGGTTCTGAAAGAAAATCTCTACTGATTGTTTCTTGAATTTTAGGGAGCCATTCGAGAGAAATATTAGAATTTGCTCATTCCTAAGACTACTAGATTTTCGAAAGGCTTAGCGTTAGGAAAAGAAAAGGAATGTGATCAAGAATAAACCATCCATCAGCTTTTTCCTTAGCATGTCTTTGTCTCGTTATTGCAGGTCAAAGGCAGAAATGAGACACACCTGCCGGGGGACCATCAACCTCGCCACAGCCAACATCACTGTGGAGGACTCCTGCAACTTCATCATTTCCAATGGGGGTGCTCAGACCTACCATCTGAAGGCTAGCTCAGAAGTGGAGCGGCAGCGCTGGGTGACAGCCCTGGAGCTGGCCAAGGCCAAGGCGGTGAAGATGCTGGCAGAATCTGGTAGGGAGCGAATAACACTGTGTGTGGGAACCTTTCCACTTGCCCCTTTTATGCACAAATCTCGTTTTCTCCCTCATTGTCCTTTAATTATCAACTGTCTCCTAGATATCTCAAGCTTCTCTTCATCTTGCAGTGTTTCTCCTGGAGGAGTGGTTTTTAACTCAGGGCACTTCTGCCCTGCCGGGGACATTTGGCAATGTCTGGAGACGTTTATCTTGTCAGAGCTGAGGGATGGTGATGCTACTGGCCAGGGAGGCTGCTAAACCTACAAAGCAGAGTTATCTGGCCCAAAATGTCAGTAGTGCCTCCGTTCAGAAACTGTCCTTTTGGCTTTTAATGCCAATTAACTACCTTAGAATTTTGAGTAATAATTATTTTATCGTTAGGTCAGCCTTAGGATTATTACAACTCGCAATTTCGATCTATCCTTACCTTTTTTCTTTTCTCCTGACAGTCTTACTTAACTATTTGTTAATTGAGTTGAAACAATCTTCATAGACTGCCAAAAACATTATATGTGATATTTTCTATGAAAAAAATCATTTTGCTACCTTAGTTTCACTCAAAAGAGCAATCTAATTATGTTTTCACTCAAAAGAGCAATCTGATTATGTTTTGATTTTTCTTCAAGGAAAATGGTAGGATGTCCTCCCCCACACGCATGCCGATGTTGATAGTTTAATCACACTGGGCTGGTCACCTGCTGACTTCTGTTCGTCAGTTGTTTTTCTTATCCCCTGTCATTTCTCGTACTGTATTTAATATCTATTAAGCAGTGAGCGGAAAATTCACTGCTTTGTAAAATTTTTTGTGATCGGTTATATTTTCGCTTTGGCCCTGCCTCTCCGTAGCAGACAGGGCAAGCCCTCCGTCGTTTCTTTTGTTTTGGTTTTAGTGCTATCGCTAGCTTCCCCCAAGGGAAGCGACACCGCTGGAAGAGCACTTTGCGGTTACAAAAGTATTGTGTGCAAGACTGATGCTGAGAGGTGCGGTGCAGCTGTCCGCTTGGCTGCTTATTAGAGAATCATTTAACAGAAGACCTTGCGTTGCTCTCATTGCGCTGCTGGCTTTAGTGTCAGACGAACTCATCATGACGTCCCTGAGCTTTCCTTCAGCGAAGGGAACTTAACTAGTCTTTCCACGATGCGGACTGTGTTTACAAAGCGCAGACTGTGATTCTCAACCCATTTCATACAGGGCCCACCGATCGCACAGCAGGCAGTAGTGGATTTGCATTAACAATCAGCTCGGAACGGTGCGAACCCTCAAGCTAGAGTGGAAAGGCTCAATAATTCATTCCCAACCCCAAGAGCTACTGAACTTCTCCATCTTGTCCTCTAGGTCGTTGATTCTCAAACTTCGGTGTGCATCAGAATTACCTGGGCAGCTTATCTGAAATGCAAATTCCTGGGCCTTGCCTCACACCAGCCAAATCAAAGTGTCTGGGGGTGGGGCCAGAGGCTCTGCACCTGTGAGAGGAAGCCCAGGTGTTTGTGGTGCGGGTGGGCTGTGGAAGCCGTCTGGTGATGGCGAGCCGTCCGTCGCTCAGAGCACTGTGTGAGGCTTGCCAGTTTGTTTGCAGGCGGAGTCGGTAGGGTTCAGACTCTCTCTCCCGGGCCTGGAGTCGTGTAACTTACCTTTTGCCCCTGCAGACGAGTCAGGAGATGAAGAGTCTGTCTCACAGACCGACAAGACAGAGCTGCAGAACACCCTCCGGACGCTGTCCAGCAAAGTGGAGGACCTGAGCACGTGCAACGACCTGATAGCCAAGCATGGCACAGCGCTGCAGCGCTCCCTCAGCGAGCTGGAGGCCCTGAGGCTGCCCGCGGAGAGCAACGAAAAGATCAAGCAGGTCAACGAACGGGCCACGCTTTTCAGGATCACATCCAACGCCATGATCAACGTAAGTGCAGATGGCGCCGGTGCCGCGGTGTGATCCTTTCCCCCTTCGATTCTTCCCAAATGCAGGGAAAATTGTAATTGATAAAGCATAGAACGTTAGGTCTCGCCCAGCTGCTCCAGGGGTTTAAGTTACATTGTTTGTTGCACGAACTGGAACAGGTGCTCAGATGGGATGACTCTCAGGCTCCGCTCAAATGGTCAGGAGGACACTGCTCCAGCTGGGGCGTTAGCAGTCCAGAGGGCCAGCCCTGCCTCTGCAACCAGCAGAGCATCTGGTGGCGATGTTAGTGGTGGCCCTTAACCTCTCTGGGTTGTGGTTTTGTTTATTTATTTACTTGGAACAGCTTTATCTCTTGGAGCTAAAAGATCTCGTGGGTCCTTTCCACTGTCACAGCTTTAAGTTGGAGTCTTATCCTTAACGTCGTTAATTCATTCCGGTGTACAGTGTGGTACGTGGGGCTGGGTCAAGTACTAGTGAGAACCTTAGAATACTAAATAGGCCCCTCTTTGTCCTTGATGTCAGGGGTAGTTTGGGGTGATAAGATGAAATACTCAGCTTTGGGCACTTTTTGTTTAAAAAGAAGGGGCCAGCACTTCTGCCCCCTCGTGACACCGGCCTCAGTGGCCGTGGTCTGGGGGACACTTCCACTGCCGGGCTGCATGCCTCTAAGTAAAGCCAAAGCATCGCCACTGTTAGTGATGCGTTTCAGATACCGGGCGATCGGTATGAAATGGATACATGGTTTAAACTGTGCTGTTTTTCCTCTGCCGATGACTGATTCTCACCTGACAGGATGTTTTAGTAGCTTCTAGTGAGAACACTAGAAGATGTTTCATAACACAAGTGAAAAGCATACTCTGTGAGAAAGGGCTTATGCAGAGGTTTTTTCTATCTGTTAAATGCGATGAAATTACTTCACTAGAGCCAGATTCTCCCCTGTTGGGGGAGCAGTAATAAGTCATTTGCTAAGAAATAGTTCAGCTCATGTGGCTCCTAAAAATCAAAGGACTTTCCCCGTGACCAAGGGAAAATTTAGTTTTTCTCCTTTAAAACCCCTTTGTTACTTAATAGAAAGTTGTGATAATCTTTATTTTTATATCATTTTCTGAGGTGTAGAAAACTTTCTTTAGTGCTCTGATTCACACAGCGTAGAAAAGACAAATTATTTTGACCGCTGCAGGAAGACCAACTGCCTCCGAGACTCTTCTGCTCATCATCACTGACGCTGTGTTTCTGATGTCTGGTCATGTGCTCCTTTTCCAAACTGTCGCACTTCTCAGTGACCACACGCCTGCCTTTCTGGTCCTCTTGTGATCAGGAAAACCTCATAAGTCATACAGGTCAATTAATCAATATCGAATAAGTATACTATTTATACAGAACAACTCAGGACACATCAGTCTCCTGACAGCAGATGTTGCCTTTTATCCAATGTCAGGTGAACACACCCTGCTCCATGACGTTTTTCTTCTACTCTTGATGTGAAAACATTCCTGAATAAAACACCACTTGGCCGAAAGTTTTCTCATAAAACTGCAAGTTGAGTTTGAACTTTACTCTTGAAAATGTGGTCTTCACTCCTCGGGGCGATTCCTCCCGAACTCCTAAGTGTCCGGAGTTTGTGTCAAAGGGAGTGATTCCTTGGAAGTCAGAGGGAAGTTGTTTCTCATGCTCGTCTCCCCTGGTGCTCTGCCTGTGCCCCTTTTATAGCCTGTTACTGCTTAAAATGCGTTTTTTTTTTATCCCTGTCTTGTTTCCTTTATACCTTTTAGGTGATAGCAAGATTTTAAGAATAATGTGCATGTTAGAAATTAACATGCTGGTGTGTCACGTCTCTAAAGGGGCAGTTAAATCAAAGGAAGACCACATTTCATTCAGGTTCTTCATTGCTTAGGATACAGCTTTTCTTACTACCAAAATGAATCTAACTCGCTCAACACTGTTAGTGTATCCATTTGCTAATCCAGTGAACATCTATTGAGCACCTTCCGTGTTCTAGGCACTGTGCTAGGGGATATAAAATAAATGTGGATGTCATCCCTGCCCTTGAGGAGATTCCTCTCGAATGAGAGGACACAGAAGTAACCAGACAGTTACGGAGTGTGCCAAGAGCATGACAGATGAGCACAGGCTGCTAAGGTAAAGCACACCGGAGGCATTTAGCTCAGAGTGGGAGAATTAGAGAAGGTAACACCTCCGCTGAATTCTGAAAGACGAGGGAGAGTCTTCCTATGAAAAAAGGCAATATAGAGCTTGGGGCCCTGAAGTCCACCTGCCTCAGTTAACTACCTGGATAACCTAGGCAACCTACTTCCTCTGTGACCTCAGTTCCTTTTCTGTAAATGGTGACGATACTAGTAGCTGCTCACAAGGTTGTTGAAAGGCTTTTATTAGATAATCGATGTGAAGCGATCAGTAAAGTACCTGACATGTAGTTGTCTCTCACTAAATTTTAGTTACGCTCAATATCATTAAAAGGAAGTGACAGAGAAGCGTTGATCCATGTAGAGGTGTGGCATATGTGGATCCCTCCCTCTCTCCCAAACTCTGGGACTTGCTGGTAACTGATTATTAATTAGTGGAACGAGTAGTAGCTAGAGATGAGGCTGGGAGGGAATTAAGTGTGGGAGGAGAGGGGGTGCAGATCGTACTGAATGGGTTTAGTAGTGAGTTACAAGAGGATGTGACTGATTTTGATGCAGGCTTACCATAATGGCTAACACCTTATCAAATGCTTAACTGTGAGCTCCTATGGTTTGAAATGCTTTACATGTAAAGCAACAACTCTTTGAGGCAGTTGCTGTTGTTATCTTTTGTTTACAGATGAGGATGATAAAGCACAGAGAGGTTAACTGGCTTGCCCAGAATTCCATAGCTGGGTAGTGGGATGGAGCTGTGATTAGAGCTTCAACAGTCCAACTCCCATGTATGTACTCTGTTCTGCCTCTGAGTATGAGGGATGACAAGTGTGTGGATTTTAGAAGTATTAAAGAAGAATCAATAGTACTTTATATTTGGATGTGGAGAGGAAATAAAAACTAAGAATCGCGGATGTCTCTTAGTTTTCTGGCTTGGGCAGGTGGAAGGGCCCCGGAACTCTTGTGGCATGGGGAATGCCCAGGGAAGAAGCAGAGTCAGAAAGGTAATCTGAGGAGTTCAGAATGGGACCAACTGATTTCGAAATTACTTTGAACCACTGAATAGGCAATAGAATGTTCTGGTCTGAAGCTCCATGAGCACAGAGCTAGAATTACTGATTTCGTAGTCATTAGCCAGTAGTTGAAAGCACGGGAGTGGATATTTTATTTACCTTATGGTTTCTCTGTAACAGGGCATTGAATTTTAAGATTACATTGTTGACTTCTTTTATTTATTTATTAAGCAAATTCTCAGGTTCCTACTCTGTACAAAGCAAAGGACCTGGAGATATGTATATGAATGCCTGTAAACTGTCTTCAAGTTGCTTATGGTCCATCTGGAGAGAGAGTCACGATGCTGCTGTGGCATAGGAGTATGTGCCAAGTGCTGTGGACATGTAGAGAAGAGACTGGCTGCTGTGAGACTGGGGGAAGCATCACAGAAAAAGTGACATTTGCCATAGATCCTAAAGAATGAGGAGGACTGGGCCCAGTAGAGAGAAGGGGTAGGAAAGGGTATTCCCGGCAGAGCAAATAGCACATGCTATGGATAGGCAGGCCTGAAAGAAATCTTTCTGTCCAAGAAATGGTGAGTTTAGTGTGACTCCACGAGAAGGTGTTGGAGCGGACACAGCTGCCTGCTGGTGGCCCTGCTGTGAAGGGCCCTTTTGTTCATGAGCAGTAGTTAGGATCTGGTCCCAGTTCCCGCGGGGAGCCAGTAAAGGGGCTGAGAAGATCAGATTTGTGTTTTGTCTCCACAGCCCCGCTTTGATTCCTCGGGTGGGCTTCTAGTTGTTACGGTCAGTTGTTTCTCTCAGTGACCAAAATAAAAACAAATTAAGTTTCGTCACATTTGGTCTAATTCAATGTAGAGTCTCCGTTCTCAGTGTCTGAATTCCTCAGCTCTAGGTGAGAATTTATTGAAAGCAGTTATCCTGTGTTTTTCCTCATGTTTCAGTTGATGGATTTTGTTTTCTTTTGGCGCAGTGCACGTAGCTGCCCTCTGCGATGTCGCCACAAATACTTTGCCTAGGTTGTACTGCTCATTTGGTATTTGTTCGGTCTTCACGATCAGGAAAATATAAATGAACCGTGGCAACCATGCTCGTTTTTTTTTTTTCCCGGAGTTGACCTCGATTGCATCACGGAGCTGGCTGTCCCTGTTACAGTGGAATAACAGGGAAAGTCTTCATTTATTATAATCTGCCTGTTCAAGTTCCCAGAATAAGATTGCTTCCTGGGCTTGCAGAGGCCTGAGGGGTGTCTCCGCTGGTTGAGTCACTGTGACACGTGTTGACTGTCCCCATACAGGCCTGCAGAGATTTCCTCATGTTAGCCCAGACCCACAGTAAAAAATGGCAGAAGTCCCTGCAGTATGAAAGAGACCAGCGTATCCGACTGGAGGAGACCCTCGAGCAGCTGGCCAAGCAGCACAATCACCTAGAGAGGGCCTTCCGAGGAGCCACGGTGCTGCCGGCAAACACTCCTGGCAGCGCGGGCTCCGGTAAAGGTGAGACGCTGTCCCCCTGGGGAGCCTGTTTCAATAGAAGCCACGTGCTTTTCTGCAGTTTATAGAAGAACTCCGCATTCTCCGGAGTCAATGACTCCCGCGAAGCGCAGCTGGAGCCGCTTATTTCTTCTGGCTCCTCCACTGCTTTCTACCATTTGTTGCTCTGTTCGTGATCAGTATTGAAAAGATCTGGCCGCACCAGGTTTTGGTTAATATAGCCAAAGTCAACAAAGGAGGCTTCTGTCCCTGTAGATCAGTGCTGCTCCGGCAAAGGAGACATGAGCGATGAGGATGACGAGAATGAATTTTTCGATGCGCCTGAAATCATCACCATGCCTGAAAATTTGGGCCACAAGTAAGTTATCCTTGACTCCACAAAAAAGTGAATAACACATCAACAGGTTAGAAATGTTTCGGTGGGATGTTTGCTGACATCCGGGCTCTTTTCCTTAAGTACATGGAAAACTGTTAACTTTTTTACCTGAACAGGTTGTCCAGAGAGGTTTAAATTCATACATATTCTATCAAAATGTCATTCGAGCACCCATTAATAAGTTTGTGCGGTGTGCGTAGCATTCCGCTTTGTAAAGACAGAGAGAGGACCAAACTCTAGTTCCAGTCTTTGTTCTAATTGTCATGCTTCCTGTCCATATAGACGTACTGGCAGCAATATCAGTGGAGCCAGCAGTGACATCATTCTTGATGAACAGGTAACTCTTTTTTGGGAGTTATCATGAGTGAAAGACTTGGGGTATGATCTCCAAGGATTTGCTAGTAAAGCACTAAGAGAAACAGAAAATACTGTTTTTTTTGTTTTGTTTTTTTAAGCATGGGGGGAAGGGAAGGTTATAAATGCCAGGTTTTCTGTTCTTTGTGGGAGATTGAAAGGCTTTGTTTTTGTTCTTAGTACAAACATCAGCTGGAAGAGACCAAGAAGGAGAAGAGAACTAGAATACCATACAAGCCAAACTATAGCCTCAATTTATGGAGCATCATGAAGAACTGCATCGGGAAAGAACTCTCGAAGATCCCCATGCCGGTGAGGCTCTTGCATGCCCGGGCTGCTGCCGGCAGGCCCCCCTAGGCCTCAGTGTTTCTGTGACAGCCCTACTCACTTGTGGGACAATTTGTGGGGTGGTCTTTGTTACCCTTAGCATCATAAACCATTCCTTAAAATTATCTGCTTTAATTTGGGCTGTGGATCTGGTATGTTCCCAGATCACCTAGGACTAGATGCCTTTGTTCAATAACAGTTATTTATGAGCAGATTCCGGAGCCAGCCCCGCAGGGGGCATGCAGAGATAAATACGGCATCGTTTCTGTTTTCAAGAAGTATTTAGGTTAAAGGAGACAGTCATGAAAACAGGTAGAGATAGCATTTTCTATGATAGCGTCATTTGAAGTACTGTACGTGCAAAGGTTTGGGGAGCACAGAAGCAAAAATCAACTCATTCCAACCAGAAAGATGAGGACCGTCTCCATGGTGAAGATGGAGTTTGGGCCAATCTTCCTGCCTCCACTCATACCCTCTTCCAATCTGTTTACACTGTTGCCAAAGTGATCATCTTAAAATTGAAAATGTAGTCACGTCACTCCTTAGCGTACAGTCCTCGACTGGATCCTGATGGCTTTGAGGGTAGACCAGATTCCTTGGTGGGCTTGGTCCTTCCTCCCCGTGGGCAAGGCTGTGCCACACACGCCCAGCGGTGTGCTCAGTGGGCGTTACCTGCAGGTACTCACAGGCATCTAGCTTGTTGTCTTTTCCCTCAGGGCCTTTGCCCGCACTGCTCTTTCTGCCCGAAGCTTCAGGAGCTCCCCACATAGCCTCGCCACTTTTCTTTTGCCACGGCTGAATTGTACTATCATCTCTTTGGGCACAGCCTCACCCCGCATCCGGGCAGGGTGACATGTGTCTCCTCTGTGCCCCGGGTTCCATCGTTTATGCCTGGGCAGTGGATGTCGCTTGCCCGTTCATCCCACAAGCATTTCCTGAGCAACTACTCTCTGCCTGTTGTTGTGCTAGTGTGTCCGTCAGGTATAGGTTCAATATAAAGAAACAAACTCAAAATCTACTGGTTTAAACCAGAGGTCAGCAAACTATGGGCCTTGGGCCAAATCTGGCTGCCATCTGTGCAGCCCTAATGCTGACAATTGTTTTATATTTTTAAATGGTTGAAAAGACTCAAAAGGAGGATAATGTTTTGTGATGTGAAAATGATATGAAATATAGATGTTCGTGTCCATAAAGTTTTATTGGAACACGGTGACGCTCTTCATTACCTGTTGTCTGTGGCCGCTTTCATCCTATAGGAGCAGTGTTGAGTGGTTTTGACCGAGGCCATATGGCCCTCAAAGCCTAAATATTTACAATCCAGCCTTTCATAGGAATTGCTGACCAACGCTCTGTCTTAAACAAATACTAGCTTCACTCATTGTCCTGTGAGAGCCCATATGTAGGTGGGTCAGGGCTGGTACCGTACTCTGCGGTATCAGGACGAGGCCTTTTCTTCCCTCTTGATCTGCTGCCTGGGGCCTCAGTTTCTAGGTCCAAAGTGGCTGCTCCAGTTTGGGCCATTAGGGTTTCATTCTGGTCAGCAGGAAGGAAAGGGAAGAAGGGCATGGTCTTTCCCTTGGAAGAGTGCTTTCTGGAACTTGGTTATAGGCCCACAGCTGTTGGAGGAAAAGGCTGGAAATGAAGACTTCTATGCTGGGTGGCATCGCCTAGCTAAAAAGCGGGGTTCTATCTCTTGTAGAATAAGGGAAGAATCGATAGTGGAGGGTGGCTGCAGGTTCTGCCCACAGCTAGGTGCGTGGCGTACAGAGATACAGAAAGCGTTCTACCCTCTTGGGGCTTTGGACCACTGTGTGGTTTCTGTCTCACCACAGACTGTTTCTTGTAGGCAGACATTGTTTCTTATTGGTCTTTATAACCCTGATGCTTCACCAGTACCTGGCATCTCGAAGTAATCAGGTAACTGGGTCTTGAGGAACAAATAGATTTATATGTAAGTGTGTAAGATTTTTTTGTTAGGAAAATGTTGACTCCAGACAAGAAAAGCCCATGAGTAAGCGCACTGGAGAAACACACTGCTGCCTTGAAGGAAGTGCCTTGGGAACGTGGTCTGGAAGCTGGTGGTCTCCTACGTCCAAGGCCTTTGCAGCCTCAGAAATGCAGATCCTGCTTAGAAACAGCTTCTGAGGCGAGGTGACCTTTCTGTCCTCCTTCACCATTAGTTCCTTGTTGACTTTGCCTCTAGGAATGTGCGGTCTTATCCCTGTTATACAAGGGCAGATCTAGTCCTCGCCCTTCCCCTGTTCTGTGCTGCATCAGGAAAGCTTGTCCGTCTGGGTCGTTTTTCTCAGGCTTCTGTGTCTTCTGGCCTCGAGCTGAGCTCCAGCAGAGCAAGGCACCAGTAGGAGCTCGGAGCGGGGAGGAAGGGAGAAACTCCAGGAGGCTTACAAGGGTTTTAGCTCCCGCCAGATGCCCCCGGCCTCTGCACTGCAGTAGTACCACTGCCGCTCTTCCTTCTAGCTGACCAACGGTTACGGCTTCCTGCCCTTGCTAACCTTGAGGTTGTCTTTTTTTGGCTGCCCAGCTCTCCATCAGCTATAGAACGAATTCCCTGCTTCTTTCCACTTTAAAGTCACGGATTCATTTGTTTCCCTATTAACCCTCTGAGTGTTAAAATGACCGATAGGAAAAGCTTGGCACTTTTAGAGAAACTATGGTTCCTGTAGCAGTTGTTGGGGGTAGGGCTGTGTGCGTGAAAAGTGACGATAGCTTCAGGACACATTGATCCTGGTCCCAGGCAGTGCTGATGTGTCTTGTCCAGCTCAGAGCTAAGAAATCAGAATCCTGGCCTGACATAGAACTGAACTGACACTTAGGTGTCATCCAGTAGTCATGTAGTCACCAGGAGAGGACATCACCCATCCCCAGTCTTCCTCAAAGTATATAGAAATAATTACTTAACGTTGTCTAAAATTCTGCCACTGAGAGATTTCGTTGGCATAGGTCATAAGCACCCTCTTTTAAAAAGACTTTTGAGGATTCAAGTTTTATCCGTCTGTTGCCCTTCCGCATACATTTTTCTTATCATAGTGCTCTTCTCCCAGTGTCAAGGTGGCTCTGGAGTGTGGCACACTGGCTTAGTTGAGGGTCAGTAGATCCTACTTCCCCTAAGAAGGCTGGTCTAATATTGGTCCCGTGGCTCTGTCTTCGTTGGGAAATTTTATAGAAATTTGTGGTATATTTCTCAAAGAAAAAAGCAGGCTGCGGTATATTATTTAATTTAATTTAATTTTATTTTTTTTTTAGAAATGTACAAATGCGTAGAAACAAACATGAAAAATCTTAATAATGGTTATCTTTGGGTGATGGCACTTAAAGTAAATGTTTTCCTTCATACTTTGTTTTCAAAGTTTGTTATAGTGAAAATTACAAGATATTTCATAATTGAGAGGACGGTAAATATTAGGGGAGTATGTGGCTCAGGGATTGGCGGGTAGGAGGTTGGACGAAAATGCAGAAAAAGAGGTGGGATCATAGGTAAGAAAAATGTTTTTGTTTGGTTCGTTTAACTGAAATATTGCTCTATGCCAGCACCATTCAATGGATGGGAATATTCCTTCCTCTGTTCTCTGGACTCAGAACTCAGGCTGGTAATATTCAGGCCCATCTAACGGTATTGCAGATTAAATAAATTTTATGAGCTAACCTGGAAATCTAACCTTTTATTTTTTTTAGCATTTGTAAAAATACTGTTGTCATCTTAAATTCCAGTCAATTGAGAAAGTAACTCTTTTTAGAAGACGAGGAGGGTGGGGAGACAATGTCTCTTTTGTTCAGTTCTCTACACCCAGTGAGTCAAAGGGTCTGGCACACAGGAGGGCTCAATAAATATTTGCGGAATGAAAAAGCGAATGAACGAACAAATGAACATCTTCTCCCTGACAGCAGCACACAAATATCTAGTGACGGAGTGCCCTAAGTTGGCTCTGGAACTTGAAAAGTGGAAACACTCAGCCCCCATCGTGAGCACTCCAGGTCCAAAAGGACAACCGTCCAGCTCAGAGCTAAGAAATCAGACTCCAGGCCTGGTGTAGAACCGAACCGACACTTAGCGACACTTCCAGTCCCAGAGGGAGTGGAAACTAACTTTTGTAATGTTTTTCTTTTGCTAACCAGCACTTGCCAGTACTTAAAAGTTACTAACCATCCTTTCTTCCCTCAAGAATTTTAAATACCTAACTTTCTCTCCGAGTATACTTGTGCTAAAATACATTTCCTCTTTTATTCATTCATTCAATACCTATTTGCTGACGGTCTCCTACATCCAGTGCATTGATGACTCTCGGATATGCAGTGATGAACAGAAGAGACGTGGTTCCCACCTCAAAGAGCTCATAGTTAGTGAAATAAATGAAAATGGTGCCGTATTCCACTCACTGACATGCGCAGTTGGCCAGGGAGAACAGATCGCTTGCAGATCTTAAGAGTTAATCTATTCAGCGAAGGCCTCTCCTCTTCCCAGGGATTTGCTTCATCACCGCGACATCTCAATATGTCCACCTGCAAAAATTAAACTGTCTCTTATAGAGGTGTAGGCAAAGGTTTTTATATCTGTTTTTTTCCTGACAGGTGAACTTTAATGAGCCCTTATCCATGCTTCAGCGCCTTACTGAAGATCTGGAATACCATGAGCTGTTAGACCGAGCTGCAAAATGTGAGAACTCTCTAGAACAGCTCTGTTATGTTGCAGCTTTCACCGTGTCCTCCTACTCCACTACTGTCTTCCGTACCAGCAAGCCATTCAACCCACTTCTTGGGGAGACCTTCGAGCTGGACCGATTAGAGGAGAATGGGTACCGATCCCTCTGTGAGCAGGTAAAGGCGCCTTGAGACCATGACACATGTCCTTTTTGAAGAAACGCATGACTTTTTTGGTTGCTCCCCTGGGTACTATGTTTGCAGAAGTTCCAGTCCCTGTCACCCGGCCCAGGACTTCCACACTGGAGGCTCTAGTGTTCACCTACTATTGTGGACATAAAAATGTCAAGTGCGAATTTTCGGTGTTTATCATCACTTACTAGACAGTATCTTTTCCTTCTCTTTTCTTCCTTCTTAATTTGAACCACTGATTTCTTCAAGGTGAGTCATCATCCCCCTGCTGCTGCACACCATGCTGAGTCCAAAAATGGCTGGACATTGCGTCAGGAAATCAAAATCACCAGCAAGTTTCGAGGCAAATACCTCTCCATCATGCCCCTCGGTAAGGCCTCCATCTTTGTAAGATATTAGTGCTCCAGGAACGGAAGGTTTTCTGGCATGAGGGAAGATCACTGGTTTAGGAGACAAGAGACCAAAGTCTCTTGGTTAACCTTACTAGCTGGCTTCGTGCAGGTCATTTAACTTCTCAGCTATCAAGTGAGTGAGGAGGCGTGAGACTCCGTAAGGACCCATGCAGTCATAAGTTTTTTGTCTTCTTAGCTATATTTAATGCATCTTTAACTATGATTTTTAAAAGTAAATTCTAATATTAAAAAAAAATGATCTCTTAACTGATGTTGTTTCTTCTATTACCCTAGAAATCAGATTCTCTCTATAAATCAAAGTTCTTGTGACTACAAGGTTAGTTTCTTAGCTACCCCTCCTACCTCTCCTCACCTTTCTCTCCCTCTCTCTTCCTCTGTCAGATGGATTAGGTATTATTTATATAATGGCTGAACTCCAGGTAAGATGAAACTTTTGTTTTAAAAGATCGTATTGGATCACAAGTTAATTTTGCACCAAGATCAAAAAGATTAGGCCTTGGAACAGGAATCCTAATATGCAATGTTAGAGAGTCTGTAACTTTAAGGGAAATGAGATTACTCAAAAAGTATAGCAGAGATTCTCGATACTCTGTTGAACTAGAGCAGCCACATTTGGCCATGTGTGTACTGAAGAGTGAATGCTGGTCTGCAGAAGAAGCGGCACAAAGCACATAGAAGCCAAATGGCTCCCTAAAGACAGAGCCGACAGTGACTACCCGAGCTCCTGTGGCTTTCTGTCTCCCAGTTTGGGTCTCTCGTGAGGCATGGCCGCGGTGCTTGATTAGTGCGGTATAGCCATCTTCTTTAATAAACGTCCCTCTCTCCCAGAAACACAAAATGGAGCAGGTGTAGTGCAAAGTAGGAATTAGCCAGAAAAAAGTTGAGGAATGTTGGCAATTCCAAAAGGAAAAAGGGAACTGGCATGTTAACTGTCCCTTCATGGTTAATATGCAAAAGGCCCTTAAATGAAAAGGAGACTGAGTGATTTTGGTCTTGATCTTCACGGGGGATATTTTAAAAAGTCTAACTGCTGAATTCTCTTTAAAGCTAGTGATTACAGAAGTATTAGGTTAAGAGTAGTAAATGCCTGGGATGATCACACCTAATTTGCAGAAGTCGGGTGTCAGTGGGCCTATAGCAGTGTGACTCTCCCCCATGGAGAAGAGTTTCAGGGGCCACCTGAGGCTCTCCAAAGAGATGGATTATATTTAGTTCTAAGGAGGGTTCTATATACATTAAAAGTAGCAATAAACCTAACTTACCAGTGATGTGCTATACATTTCTCTAAAATTTGACTAATCTAGAATTCTTTGAGGGGTAAATAACTGTATAAACATGTCTAAGTGATGGATCTAATTTTTTTAGAGTTAAATATCTTTGATAGGATTCCATTCCTAAGGCTATTTAAGAATTCAGGTTACTCAAGTGTGTTGTTTTAAGTCCCTCCATTCGTTAGGACTGAGTACTTGCCATGTACCAGGCATGGTTCTAGGTGCTGGGGAAACTAAGTGAACAGAACTCAGACACAAGCCTTCATGAGGAAATTGAACAAAGAATTGACATAGTGACAGGATGTTGAATACAGAAATATAGAGAGTGGTATTCCCAGACACTAGCCCTGGGGGCGGCTGTAGTTCATACATTTGGGTCCGTGACTTGGAAGGAGAATTGTACAGTGAAACTTTCACATTCTCAGTGGTACTCAGCTCATAGGTGGTAAATTCTGAGTTGGCAACAAATGTCTCCGAAGAAAGATACATAAACAGGATTGTGAGCGAATAGGCAGATAGATGTTTTTTTGAGGTGGCGGCAGGTGATCTGAATCTTCTTGTAAAATAGACTAAAAGGTTAGAATTCTTACAATCGGAAAAAGAATTTTTCCAGAAAATATGATTGAAGTTTGTAAAATGATGAAGACTATGATAGAGGTAAATATGAATTTTCTCATTGAGTTCCAGGGTATTGGAACTAGGTGATAACCCCGAAGTTTAAAGAGACACGTTTGGATAGGGATATTATTTTATGGGTTCGGAGTTCCCTAACCCAAGAAGAACCACGATTTGAGAATGCGAATGAAGCAGCCACTCAGCCTATCGATCTCTGTGTCAATGATACTGCTGGGCTCCTCGGACCTTGAATTTGTCCCCGAATGGTACTTTAGTCAAAAAAAAGTCCCCTTATATATTTTATCCATATTTCCAGTTTCTAAGTTCCTTTTAATAGAGTGTTTAATAAGACACAAAGTGTTTACATTTGTTATAGTTATTGATGAGGTAGAATTTACATCTCCTATTTTGGTATTTGTTTTCTGTACATCTTGTGTGTTTTTGTCCTTCTATTCCTCCGTTAGTGCCTTCTTTCTGTGTTAAGTAGATGTTTTTCTAGTTTACCATTTTAGTTCTCTTGTTATTTCTTTTACTGTATTTTTAAAGGTATTCTTGTAGTGGTTATCCTAGGTGTTAGTTAACTTCTGTTAGTCTAGTGGAGATTAATACCAACTTTTCTGAATAGTATACAAAACCGTTGTCACTTATGTGGATCCATTACCTTTTCCTTCCTTCATGCTTTTATTTTCCTACAAATTGTATTTTTTTGCATTATAATTCCATCAACGTAGTTTTATAACTTGCTTTATGTGGTTGTCTTTTAACTCAGGAGGAAAAAAGAACTGTGAGCAAAAGATATGCTTTAGTTATAGTTTTCTTTAACGATCACTTCATTTCTTTTTTTTTTTTTCCTTTATTTTTTACTGTAGATTTAAGTTACTGTCTAGTGTCCCTTTATTTCACCTCGAAGGACTTCAGTATTTCTTGAAGGGCAGATGAGCTAGCTATGCATTTTTTTAGTTTTTGTTTATCTGGAATGTCTTAAGTTCTCCTTTTTTTATATATATATAAAGAATAGTTTGGCTGGTTATAGAATTCTTGGTTTGACAACCTTTTTCAGCATTTTGAATGTGTCATCTCACATTCTGCCATGGTTTCTGGTTATCTTATTTAGGATCGTTTTTCTCTTGCTGCTTTCAAGATTCTCTGTCTTTGTGTTTTAATAGTTTGGTTATGATGGATTTCAGCGCGGTGCTCTTTGAGTTTATCCTACATGGAGTTTATTGAGGTTCTTGGATGTGTAGATTAGTGTATTTATCAAATTCAGGAATTTCTGGCTACTAGTTCTTCAGTTACTCCAGCTGTACACCATCTTGGGCAGCTGCTTTGTTAAACAGTTGCCACTGATGGTTTTGATAATCACTTTGGAAAAGGCTGTTTGAGGTGCTAGTGTTCTTGATTATACTGAGGAGCAAACATATGTGTCTTTACTCCACCATTCTGGAGGTGGCTCTTCCCCTTCATACGTCTTAAATGGCTCTATTTTTAGATCTTTAACTTAATGTCAAGTTTTCAAGACACAATATTACATAAAGGAAGGCAGTCATAGGACATTCTTTGTTTTTCCACTATTCCTGGAGCTGGAAGGGACACTACAGAACAGGTACATCATCAGGGTGGGATATAGGATTATGGTATCAGGCTATACAGATGTTCTGATCATTTTGAACTTCAGCTCTGGCATTCTCTAGCTGTGTGACCTTGGGCAAATGACTTGACCTATCTGAGCTCAGAGTCTTCATTGGTAAAATGGGAATGTGGTAGGCTGCATAAGGCCCCTCTCCCCCAAAATATTTTTACATTCTAGTCCCCGGAACCTATGAATATATCATTTTACATAATGAAAGGAACTTTGTAAGTGTGGTTATGTTAAGGATCTCGAGATGGGGAGCTAATCCTGGTTTATTCCTTGGGTTCAGTATAATCACAAGGGTTGTTATGAAAGGGAGGCCTGAGGATCAGAGTCAGTGACAACAGAAACGAGATGTGAGTGATGCTAGAAAGGGAACACAACCAAAGGAAGCAGGTGACCGCTAGAAGCCAGAAAAGGCAAGAAAATAGATTCTCCCCTAGAGGTTTCAGAAGGGTCACAGCCCTTCTGACACTTTGATTTTTAGACTCTGACCTCCAGAACTGTAAGAGCAGAAACTGTGTTATTTTAAGCCACCAAATGTGGCATTGGTTCCATCAGCAATAAGAAACAAATCTAGAGGATAGAGCGACTGCAGCTGAGCTATCAGCAGATATTTGAGGGCCACCATATGCCGGGAAATCTTGTAGGTGCTATGGATACCGTAGTGAACAAAAACCACTTTGCTCTCATTTAGCTTGTGTTCTTGTCTTAAGCAGAAGACAAAGCGAATATATAATTTAATTTAATTTTCTATGGTGTGAAGTCTATGAAGAAAATAAAGTGGAGATATCTCAGAGGTTAATGGAGAAACGAGTATGCGTGTGGTTCTTTCGACAGAGTAGTCAAGGAAATCCTCTCTGAAAGGGTTACGTTTGAGCAGAGACCTAATAACAAAAAAATCAACCAAAAGATGGTTTGTGGGAGAGCATTCCAGACAGAGAGAACCCCAAAGGTAAAGCCCTGAGGGGGGAACAAGTATAGCATGCATGAGAAGCAGTGAGGCTGGCTCAGCGTGAGTGGGGGTGGGGGGGCGTGCATGATGTCAGAGAGTTTTCTTCTAATTGCAGTGGAAAATCATTGAGAGGTTTGATGCAGTGCGCTAAGTTGATATGACATGTTTTAAAGAGACCATTTTGACTAGAGACTTTAAGGGGCAAAAGTAGAAGCCGGGAGACCAAAAAAGAAGTTGTTATAGAAGTTTAGGCAAGAGATGATGGGGAATAGGCTGCAGTGGCTGTGGAAGAGTCATTCATTGAGCAGGAGGTGTAGGGTATGTGTTGGAAATGGTCGTGAATGTGATAATGTGTGAGGAGGACATAGCACAGCATCTGGTACACAGCAGTGCTCTCAGCAGAGTTCCCATTACTGTTAATGTCATTGTCACCGTCACCACCCCTGCTGCTGCAGCAGCCAGGACTGCTTTAATCTTTTGTGCAAGAAAGACACAACTAAGCCACAATCAGTGTTCTTTTCACTAGTGGTTACAGAGGGAGCTTAGAGTTATACCATTACTAGAATTAACTGTTTTATAAGTATGTGTGTATATGTGTGTGAGTGTGTGTGTGTGTGTGTGTGTGTATATAAAATCTTTAAATTTTTTTATTATTTTGAATCTTCAGCCACCTCTCTTCAAACCATTGATTTTGGTTTGGTATTCATTTGCGATTAACTCACAGGCACACGAGAAGACTATATCTACTGAATACCTATTATGTTTCAAGCATTTTACTGGGCAAACAGACACATTTAAGGAACAACTACATGTGGTTACTGCAAGTTTACAGGTGGATAAAACCAAGGCCTAGGCAAGTTAAAAACATCCCCAGGGTGTAGTACTACAACGCCATTCTGGTACTGGTACTGGTACATTCTGGTACCGCTTGGATTCACACCAACCCTGTCAGTTAAAGCATGGTCTCCAGCAAGTCTGCCCTTACTTCACATGTCAGCCACGTGTTTGGAGGGCCCCAGACCACCTGCACATCTGACCAACTGGCTATAAATTCAGGGGTTTCCCTCCCCTCAAAAAGAAAGAAAAGAAATAAATTCAGAGGTTCCCACAGTTCCTTCAGGTTTGATAATTGGCAGAACGACTCAGGACTCAGGAAAATGCTATCCTTGCTATTACAGTTTTATTGTAAGAGGTACAAATCAGGACCAGCCAAACGAAGAGAGAAACAGAGGGTAAGGTCTGGGAGGGTCCCGAACAGAGAGCTTCCACGCCCCATCCCCATGGAAACAGGGCACATCACCCTCCTGGCACATTGATATGTTCACCAACCAGGAAGCTCCAGCAAGCTTCGTTGTCAAGAGATTTTATTGGAGTTTTATTATATAGGTATGGTCGATCAAATCATTGGCCACATGATTGAACTGCATATCCAGGCCTCCTTCCCTCTCTGGAGGGAAGGGAATGTCATTCCCAGGAGGTGGGGTGATCCAGCCCTTATCAGGTGGCTCAAAGCCCCAGTCTCTAATCACGTGGCATGGCTTTCTGTCCTGCCCTCATTTTGGGTCATCTTGCTAGCAGAAGCTATCTGGGGGCCCACCATGATGACTCACTGGCATAAACTTTCAGAGTCACTGTGAATAACAAAGACATCACTATCACTTGGGAAATTCCAAGGGCTTAGGGCTTAGATATTTCTTTCCAGGAACCATGGAAAGAGCAGACAAATTCTTTATTATACAACACAGGGTCACACATCTAAGGAGTAGTGGAGCCAAGACTGAATCCTGTCCTGTCTGACCCCAAAGCCCCTACTCTATCCATCACTCCTTTTCATTGTTGAAGCCCTTAGATGGGTGACCCATAAGGTCACACAGCTAGTTACTAAAAATAGGGTCTGGCCCCCAGTACTGACCGCCAGTGTATGCTGCTTCCCACAATCAATTCTATTTTTTCATGTTGAGGCAGATTTGACCTGTTCCTATAAATTTTGCAGCTGGTATGATGGACACAGCTGGTGAAAAGATTGGGGGGGTTACTTTCATTTTTATTTCTACAATTGCACAATATTGCTTCCTAGATAAGCTGTATCAGTTGTCAGTGTTTGTCATCATTTCGTTATGTTTTTCTCATAAATTTAAAAATCAAGCGAAAAGATTCAGTCAGTGTTTCCAACATTTAAGAAAGTTATAAATTCGTTTCGATTTATTGGTTTTTTTTTCTTTTAAAAGTAAGAAATATCAAAAGAAAATCAACCCATTCTTATTTCTAGCTCATATAGTGATATTTTTTCTAATATTTGGTTTAATTTATGTACCTCTCTCTGCTTCCAGGTAGCATCCACTGTATTTTCCATGCAACTGGGCACCACTACACTTGGAAGAAAGTTACCACAACAGTGCACAACATTATTGTGGGCAAGTTGTGGATAGACCAGGTGAGCACAGGTGCCCATGCGTTTCTGAAGTTCAGAAGAATACCTCCTTAGGTACTCAGGACACATGAACTGGCCCCAAACTGTTGTTACCTATCAGTTTCTCCTAGGAATTTCTCTCAGCCTCCCTGAGTTTCTGTACCACAAAGTATTATTTATAAATGACCAAGTAATAACATTCATTGGGATTATGTCAGACACTATGATGGATACAGGAAAATAATAAACACGGCTCCCATTCTTCATCCTTTCCTTATTCATTAGACATTTACTACCAAGCTGAGTGCCAGGTCCTGGGGATACAAAGTCAGATGAGACGTTGTCTTCAGAGAGTGACTGTATCATTGACAATGTGACAAATATGTGTACGTCGAAAAGTATTTAACAAAATACAGTAGAATAAGAGGTGTACTAAGTTAATATCTTTTTAATTGTGAATATGCTCTTAAGACAATGGTCGCAATCAATTCAGAAGAGGGCACACTGTCAGCATCAGGAAAAGTCCCAGCTGTGTGACTTAAGCTTCATCTTAAAGAGTGGTTTGGGACTCAGAAGATTGAGAGGAGAAGAAAATAAAATGAATAAAGTATATAGAAAGGCCTGCCATATGTAACCTTGAAATAGCAAGGAGATTACTTTGATTTAAGCACGGAGTTCCTGAAAGGTACTAGTGGAGGATCAGTTTGGAAAAGTAAATTATTATGTAAATACCAGTATATGTGCTGACGGTCAACTCATGCCACCTAACATGTGACACACACACAAAAAAACAAAGGTCATTTGGTCTTCATTCCAACCTGGGATCCAAGGTGACATTTCCTGCCCCATCTCACAGTTGGCTAAGACCTGAAGCTTAAGCAAGAGAGTGCTAGAATGGAAGACTGAAAATAAAGAATTGTGAGGCATAGTGTTGCTAGATATTCACATCATCCAGTCTTTATAAAACTAATCCATGATTCTTTTCATTTTATAGTCTGGTGAGAT
>NW_011889141.1:717514-727207 GCF_000151845.1 Pteropus vampyrus
AAAAATAAAAGAGAGGTAAAGGAGAAAGTCAGCAAGAAAGGGGATCTGTTGCATTACTAAAACAAAATCCTCCTTCTGGAAACAACAACAAGTAAGAAAGTAAAAATCAAGAGCAATGAGAGACCGAAAATAGGAAACAGAGGAGGGACTAATAAAAGGATTATAGGAAGAAGGGGTGGGCACTTTGACCCTGTGAATGAGTCTGAGCACAAGTTGTGTGTGACCCCACAGTGGAAGGGTTCCATGAGAATTCTGGTGGGAAAGCAAAGAATAGTTGGGGATTTAAATCCATTTGTGGCTCGCTCTGATTTCTGGAGAGAAGAAAACACCATGATTCTGAGCACCAGTCAGATCTTTTTTCTACATGTTATCATTACTTCAAAAACTACAATAAAATGGTAATGAAACCTCCAACTCATGGCTCAGTTATTTTAAGCAGCTTAAGAAAATTTAACAAAATAATTTGGATGACTCCATGGCATTTGTCATAACAGGATTTAACCGGCATTTACCCTAGGACTTTGGTTTCCAGAAGAGTCGTCAGGTAAGCTAACTCACGATGGCTGTGGTCTGTACTCTAAAGCCCTGCTGTCCATCCTTGCAGGTGACAGGAGAAGTGACAGATCCATCAGGAAAAGTTCACTTTGTCCTCCTGGGCACATGGGATGAGAAAATGGATTGTTTCAAAGTACAGCCAGTCATTGGGGAAAATGGGGGTGACGCTCGACAGAGAGGCCATGAAGCTGAGGAAAGCAGGGTCATGCTGTGGAAGAGGAACCCTCTACCGTGAGTATCGGCAGGCCTGCCACCCGGGGTCCTGTGGCCTCAGCCCAGGAGCTGTACTGGCGGCATTTCTGCCTCCCCTCCCACCTAATTCTGTGAGGGACTGAGCAAGAGAAATCTAAACCTTTGGCGAGATCACCAGAAGGTTGTCGTATGGCTGGAGATGTAGCATGCCCTGTCCCAAGACAGTTCAAACTAATCACACCATTTCTTCCCAGCCATATTTGGTGCTTTCTGTAGGGTCCTTTGGATTGTGGTTACTTTTCTATAATTTAGAGCAAAACCATTTAGAAGTGGCTAGAAGGGAAGTTACCTACCACCTGTTACCATTTTGCCTAAAGGCCCAGCAGCAATATCAAACTTTCTGAGATAATGTACAGGACTTTGGAAATAAGATGGAGGCCGTTTGTCTCCTGTCATCATTTAATATGTAGTAATAGCCAGTCTGTAGTCATAGCCAAGATTATCCCAGGAAGAGGTTAGAAAGAAAGCAGAGGAAACAGGAATAAGGAATTTTCATTTACTAGAATGTTTCATTCTTCCTAATGAACTTCTTCAGCTGAGCACGACACCAGCCCAGGAAACTGGAACTGAATGATGCTGGGGAGACGATGAGGAGTGGGTTCAGTCAGGGCCTCTGAGTTGTGGGGGAGATGACATGGTCCTTGAGCCTTTGCATTTGTCGAACAGCCTTGGTGATGTCGTCTTTTGGCAGTGTGCCTAGTTGTTGCTCCCTAACTAGCTAGGGCCTGGGCTCTGGCATCACCCTTTCTCTTTCTCATCTTTGACTTTTAGGAAGAATGCAGAAAACATGTACTACTTCTCAGAGCTTGCCCTGACTCTCAATGCCTGGGAAGTGGGCACGGCCCCCACAGACAGCCGGTTACGGCCAGACCAGAGACTGATGGAGAATGGGCGCTGGGATGAAGCAAATGCTGAGAAGCAGCGCCTGGAAGAAAAACAAAGGCTTTCCAGGAAGAAACGAGAAGCAGAAGCTGTGAAAGCCACAGAGGACGGTAACGAACCTGCCTTCTACTCGATTTCTTGATGGGTAGAGAATACCAACATGTTTGAGGCTCTAATTCTGTTCTGATTTGCCCTCTTTCCCTTTTAGGCACACCCTACGATCCCTATAAGGCACTGTGGTTTGAGCGGAAGAAGGACCCTGTTACCAAGGAGTTAACCCATATTTATAGGGGAGGATACTGGGAGTGTAAAGAAAAACAGGACTGGAACTCGTGCCCGGACATTTTCTGAACCTTCGGCAGTCACAAAAAAGGAGGAGCCAAAGGCGAAGAGGACAGAGGATGTGCGGGAAAGCCGGCCATTGGGACTCTCTTACTGAGTGCTTTCCTCAAGTTTGTCTGTCTTAACCAATCATTTTTTCCAAATCAATCACCAGAAGCAGACACCAGTGGTGGTGATTGGCTGGTTGCCTTAGCTGATTGAAACAAACTGAAATTGACATACTAGATACCTATGTTTGTAAGAGAGTTTAGTGGCTGGACGTTAGCGTTTTTCCACTTCTGCAAAGTCAAGTACTCTTGGCTCTTCCTTCTCCCTGTGCCCCCATTTAAGATGATGTCATTCGCCCTCCCCTTTTAGTGCCCTGCTCGGCCAAGATCTACGCAAGATGATGATTCAGGGGCATTTTGGTGCTGTTCAGAGCAAGAGCTGATTTTTGAAGTCCCTTTAAAAGGAAACATGTAAGACTTACCAACGGAGGCATCGCGAATGATTGTGGTGGAGCTGAGGCTGACGTGCTGAAATGAGTTCACCAGTGGGGTCAGTTTCTTGGGGGGGCGTCGGTGCAGAGAGAACTGCGTTTTGAACCGCTCGCCAGGGGGACCGTTCTGTATAGTTGGAATATTTAGTTATATTCTTGGAAGTTGCCATCTTCACTCACGTAAAACACCCTGCTACTGCTCTCCATCTTTTTTGACAGCAGCCGGAGGCCACCTGTGCTGGTCGGTAGGCGGGTAGCGGTGTCCTCACAAAGGGGTTTTGCGGACTTGCTCAGGCGGAGAACTTCTGAGAACACAAGGCAGGATGGAAAAAGACCGCTAGCCACTTTCGCTTTCCCAGTTCCTCCTCACCCCCATCCTTCATTGCCTTTCTTGCTTCTCTGCTCTTGGCACAACACCAGTCGGGGGCCGTGCCCCAGTGTGGAGCGAAACGTTGCCTCCCGTTCTGATACACTTCAGAATCTGAGAGGACTTCATCTGGAATAAGAGTTGTCACCATCTCTCAAGCCCCATGGACTGGAGCCACTTATGGAATAATGTGTTAAATATCTGTATATTATATATATGTAGAGAAAAATCTAATTTTTTGTTCGATTTTCCTTCTTCCCATTAAGAATCTTGTTTTTTGATATCGCTCGTCTCCCTGGGACTGTCCCGGGTGTGTGGGCGTGGAGCGGAGCCTCTGCTTCGCACCTTGAGGGGACAGACTCAGCCGGAGCAGGATCATGTCTGGCAGCCACTGAACAGGGGTTAGCCAGCGTTTGCATCATGGGGCGCCCACCGCTGTCCAGTCTGCTCTCCTAATTACCTGACTCTTGAAAATGAAAACCTCTTTCCTGCCTTTTTTCCTTCTTCTCGTCAGGAAGAGTATGGGTCAAAAGTCAGGAGGGTAATTTCCAGTTCATTCTGCCTCTGTCCAAATCACAGCACACAGCCGAGTCCCAAAAGAACCTTCTTCCAAGGACCCGGGGCTGACAGCAGCGTCACGCGCGTGGGTGAGCGACCTGCTCCTGCTGGGCTTCGGCTTCCTCCGTTTTTGTTCTCTCTCTGTTTCCGTTGTCTTGAGAAACCTCGCCCCGAGCAACCCACCCTTGGTTGAGGATCACACATTGAGGTGCCTTCCTTGTATGCTTTTTGTTTCGTGTTTTTTGTTTCTGTTCCTTAACAGCTGAGCCTCAGCCAGGGTGTGGGTTGTAGCGGGCAATGTCATTCCAGAGGAAGCCAGCCCGCCCGGGAAGCTGGGTTTATACTGGGTTGATAGTGCGCCTAGTCCCTCCCCACCGCCCTCCTTCCCCATTGTGACGAGAGAGGGGCAGGTGCTGGGGAGCTGCCCACCAACCTGATGCCCAGCACGAGCAAGGGGCTGTCTGGGGCTTCCTTCAAGGAGGCCTGCGAAAGTGTGACCTGATGAATAGACGGGCTTGAGACAGTGGGACTCCCTCAACTACGCTGAACCTCCCCACTTTGTCCCCACCCTTCCTTCCTACACCGTCTGCCCTACATCTCCAGCCCGATCCCCCATCAGATTCCTGCTAACGGAAGAAGCTTCAAGTCCTTCAGGTGAAATAAAGTCACATCAAAACAAAACAAAACATATATTTTAGGTTTTTTTGCCTTATTGTTTTTTTCCAAGAAAACTACTAAATTAAATAATTTTTAAAAAGTCATATTGGTCGTCTGATTCACTTCTAACTAGGTAAATGGTGGTGGGAGGAGTTGGAGAACAGGCCTGGTGATTTGTTCTCGCGAGTCTGGGAGACTGATCTTCGTGGGAAAACTGGGCCCAGATTCGCAGGCGCTTACGGAAGCCGGGGACCGGAAGAGCAGTGCGCCCAGCCCCTGCTGCTGCACTGGGGCGCAGTCGTCAGCAGGCCCCCTTGGGACAGGGGGATCGTCTCTAGTGTTATCGATATCGGGCCTGTTTCACTCAAAAAATAAAAATGTTCTCGAATTTAATTTGTCCATTTAGATTCTCAAATTCTTAGTCATTTCACGCAGGGATTCAAATCTATATTTTGAAACATAAGCAATTGCATATCGACTGACTTTGGCGAGAAGACAGTGAAAATGCTAGTTTAGGTTTCCTCCGTAAGGCAAGGAGGGAGCAGGGTGATCAAAGGGGCCTGGGGAGGCTGTGGGGAGGGCAGGGGTGGGGGGGGCCGTGACGCAGCAAGCACAATCCACACAATCAAGCACAGTTATACATCACCTGCTTCTGCGTCCTGGGCGCTGAGATGGGGACTCTGGACACTGGCTTACACTTAAACAATTCTAAGAGGTAGTTGTTAACAATCGCCATGTTGAGTATGAAGAAAGGCACTGAAATGGCTAACTTGACTTAAATCCACTTAAGGTCACACAGCTGATGGGTTGGTTAGTCACATGGTTGGAATTCAAAGCCGGATTTATTTAACCCCGGAGTTTGTGACCCCTACAACCTTGTGTTCTGGGAGAAACTGGGTCGGAAGGCAGCTGGTAGTTAAATGGTTTCCTCCTGGATTATACCACATCGTGCAGAAATGCACATTTCTGTTTCCGGGGCTTATTAATGTGGGGAGCACAGTTTTGTGGGCATTCTCGAAGTTCAGCTTCCATGCTCCTTGGTTTATGAAGGCGCTCATGTCCACAGAATTAGCTGTGTGGTCAGGGACTGGTTTTCTAGCCTGGTTCTTGGGAAAGCCACTATCTGTTCAAAGCACTTGCCTAATGCCCATTGCTGGGCTTGGCGTTACATTTCAACTTTTTTTTTTTTTTTTTCTGACAAACTAAAAACCATTGCAGTAGCCCCTTGTGGGTGGTAAGAGCTGCATCCTGCAATCTTTGAATACCACTTTGCACCTGAAAACATTTTAATAATCCCCCGTTTAGTCTTTTCATAGGCCACTGTGACGTGATGGGTTGGGATGTGGATCCTGAGGGATCTACCACACTCGTGATTCAAAATTATGACTCAGCAAAATTATAAATTATGACAATTGTCAGAGGGCCTCTGAAGTTGCACGAAAATGTTTAAGCTGTACATTTCAAGGGTCTGCTCTGCTTTCAGCAAGGTAAATGAAAAACAATCTACAACATAGTAAGTACTAAAAGGAGACAGAAAAACCTTTGGGATTTATTGACTGGCAGGTGTATACCTTGTGAAATTCTAAGATTGTTATCAAAATTTAGAGCTTGCTTCTATCAGTTTATAAAGCTTTTGCCCACTACTCGGTCCTGCCCTGTGGGAAGCATTCTCAGACTTTTGGTGGCTTTCTCTTCCAAAGCTCAAAATAATCTGTGGTTGTATTCTAGGGCTTCCTCTCTACTATCTTATCAAGCAGAGTGCTCTTCTGGTTCACATTCATCTCTCAGGGAAAGGAGGCAGGGCGGCCAAATGAGGCATCTTTAAAGACAATAACTAAAGAGCTCAGAATCTATATATAGCTCAGAATCTATATATAGCCTCGCAGAGATCTCATCTGAGTTTGACCAGGTGATTTTAGAAGTTAGTAAAGAACAAGTTGGCCCTGAGATACGGCTAGAAATGTCTTCATTCATTCACTGAACGTTTCCTCTAGCACGCTATGTAACACTTTAGGGATGCAAATGGCAAGAAAGAGCTCAGATAAACAGGCAATTACAATCCAGTTTGGCAAGTGGTGTGAAAGCACTCTAAGAGGGGCAACTAGCCTATAGGGAATAGGAAGGAGTGGATAGACATGTCAGAGATTTCTAGAATTTAAGAGCAAGTATCTAAGTTGAGAGTTGCGGGTTTAATAGGGGTTGGGAAGGGCAGAATCAAAAATGCAACACGGACAAAGATGAAGAGCAAAGTCAAGGAACGCATCCTGAGTGTGAATGATTAGGGTTCAGGGTCAAGGAGAGAGCACTGATAAGGTTCCGGAAAGAGGTAAAACCCGAATGGGGGAAGTCTTTATATACCATATAAAGAAGCCTTAGTTTTGGTTTTCAGCTAGGGAGCCAGTGAAGGATTTTTAAGTAGGATGATGATTTCCAGTGTGGAAAATTATCAATAGGTAGTAAAATCAAGAGTTTGGGAAAGATTCGAGAATAAAGCAAAGTGGAGGGATTCCAGAATTACTGAACTGGAATGACCAGCATTTGGGTACAATTATGGGTGAAGAGTAGAGGGCGAAAGGAAGGAATTTGTATTTTTCTGGCTTGGGAAGCTTAGATGGAAGGTGGTAGTAGGATAAACACGTTTAGAGAGAAAGATGGGCACATTTCTGGACATTCTGAGTTGGAGGTGCCTGTGGCGAGGTTGAGTAAGCACTTTAAAACAGGTCTATGTGTAATGGTGACAGTTTTGCGAGAACTGACGAATGGGATGCAAAGAGAAGTTGCACATTAAAATCATCGGGTCAGCTTTAAAAAACACAATCCTGAGCCCCATCTGCAGATTCTTATTCAGTTAAGGTTAGGACTAGTGAAATTATACATACATGAACAACAAGGACGCGAAATCGTAAAACGGGAGGAGGTGGAAGAAAATCAACATATTGGGGGATATGATTAAAGCAGAGCTTGCTTCTCAAAGTCGGAGAGAGGCCTGAGCCGATTCCACTTTTTGACAATGTCTGTGTACTTTAACATGCCAGAATTACAAAAATTGAGGTATATTTTAAATATTTAGGTTTAGCAAATCAATGCTTTTTGACATACAGATCCAATGACTACGTATACCTCCTCTAGAAGTAACGTTGAAAGTCCACATTTGCAGCCTTTACAAATGGCCTTGCTGTCCTCTTCCAAACACTTCTGGAGTCCAATTTAACGATATCTGAAAATTTCAAAATGCTCATATCTTTTGACCTTGGAAAATGTGCCTTCTCGCAAGAAAAACAAATACAAAAGGATGGTCGTTGCAATATTGTGTTTAATAATGAAAACTAGGGAGGGAAAGTCAAAGTGTCCCTCATCAGGAATTGGATTAAATATCCATACAATCCAATCCTGTGCGCAGGTTAAACAATGAAATAGGTCGACATCACTGACAAGATGTCCATGGTTTATTTTCAAATGAGAAAAGCAGATTGCAAGGCAGTTTAAAAAAAAAAAAAAAAAACTACTGAGAAAAGTAAGTTAGAACTTCTAGCTTATAAACAGAGGCCTTGTCTCATCACCTCCGTAATATTTATTCAATACCTACCTTTAGCTAAACCTTTATACAGACGTCTTGTTATAATGAAACAAATTATTAGGTCATTACAGATACACGGAGAAAAAGGGGCGTGCCGTGGTCGCCGAAATAGCTCAGTTGGGAGAGCGTTAGACTGAAGATCTAAAGGTCCCTGGTTCGATCCCGGGTTTCGGCAGCAGTTTTGGCTGCCACCAGCATGGCTTTCCTCTCAATGGACAATATCTGCTCCCCTGTGACAAAAACCCAGGCCCGCTTCCTGTGGGCATTCCTACTCGCACGTGGTTGGGCAGGTGCTTGGAGCTGACACAGGTGGATTGATTGGCCCACCCTTTCCCCTTCCGGTGGGAGAAAACTGGAAATCGAGAAGGGGTTTATGTTGTTCCGTTTAAACGCTCAGTGTACCGTCAGTATTCTCTCCCTGGTCTTGGGTGTAGGTGAGACCCCGCTCTCCCCACTCACTAAGCGCCCCTCACTTTCTTCCAGATCCTTCCAGATCTCCCTCTTTTTTCCTGTTCCCGAGTTCACGTCGGGGCCTCCGGCTGCATCGCCTCCACCTCCCGCTAGGACCCGGGGTGGGCCAGGACTCCGCGGGATGGCGACAGCCCGGACCCCCTCTCCGCCAAAGAAATCCTCGATTTCGGCTAGTTCCAGCTGGTTTAACGATAACCAGGACTCGGGACAGCTTTTGGTGGGGAAGTTGGCGGTGGGCAGATCGGAAGCCCTTTCTGGTTTATGACAAATATATTTTTAATATAAGTATGTCCAGATATTGCATGGAATATAACAAGCACATAATCATTGTGTCTCTGAAATTCAAATGTAACTGTATTTTTGTTGGCTAAGTCGCAAACCACCACTGTACATTGTATCGTCGCCCTTACCCCCGCCTCACCCCCACTCCCACCCCCACCCCGAATGCGCAAAGACACTCTGAAACTCCAGCCAGAACGAACTGGACTTCTGGGGGTGGTGGAGGAGGGGCGGTAGTGTCTTATTCACATCACCTCGCAGTGTACAAAACGCATCTACATGGATCAGCCGATTTGATTTTTTTCTCACCACCACCTGACAAAGACCTTGGCGGGATCCCCAGGAAACCCCCGGAATCAGCCATCCCACCTGTCCCCAGGCTTCCAGAATTGTCCACCCTGGTCTGGGATGGTGATAGAGGAGAGGGAAATTTGGAGGCTCTGGACTGAATCCTAATTTGAAAAAAATCTTGTTAAGAAGATGAGCCACCCCACTCAAGGTAAGCACAGTGCAACACACGCTTACGGACCAACGGCCGCCTTCCCTCTGCCTCAGCGCCAGGCCCGGCCCAGGGGGCAAGAGAGGCGGGGAGGAATGAGATCCAGTCCTCGCAGTCTCAAAATGCGGTATGGTGAAAGGCAAAATGTAGAAATATTGCTTTTGGACACGTTAAATCCTCTCCCCTTTCTGTTAATCTGTGCCAAGATACTAGTTGATAAGGGGCTTGATCCCCCATTTCTTTGGGTTCTTGGGTGGAAGGATGCGTTTTGATAAGAGACTCTGGAAAAATCCAATGTAGATCAAAAGGAAGGAAAACAAAATGGTGGAGTAAGAGATCGCACAGTTCAAACTTGGCATGCTGCATGTTCGCCTGTGAATTTCATGTGTCCATTTGGCTAGCCATGGTGCCAGGTTGTTCGGTCAAATGCCAGTCTAGATGGTGCTGTGAATGTGTCTTTTAGATGTAATTAACATTTAAATCAGTAGACTGAGTAAAGCAGATTATTCTCCATAATGTGGGTGGGACTCGTCCAATCATCTGAAGGCATAAGAACAAAGACTGGGGTGTCTTGATGAAGAGCAAATTCTCAAGACTGTAATAGACAAAATCTGCATGACTCTACAGATTGCCGCCCTGCTGAGGTTGGACTGCAACATCTGCTCACCTGAATTTCCAGCCTGTTGCCCTACCCAACAGATTTTAGACTTGTCAGTCCCCACCTTCCAGTTTCTTAACATAAATCTCATCTTTCCATCTGTCTGCCTATCTACCTA
>NW_011889141.1:727257-732679 GCF_000151845.1 Pteropus vampyrus
AAGATACTAGTTGATAAGGGGCTTGATCCCCCATTTCTTTGGGTTCTTGGGTGGAAGGATGCGTTTTGATAAGAGACTCTGGAAAAATCCAATGTAGATCAAAAGGAAGGAAAACAAAATGGTGGAGTAAGAGATCGCACAGTTCAAACTTGGCATGCTGCATGTTCGCCTGTGAATTTCGTGTGTCCATTTGGCTAGCCATGGTGCCAGGTTGTTCGGTCAAATGCCAGTCTAGATGGTGCTGTGAATGTGTCTTTTAGATGTAATTAACATTTAAATCAGTAGACTGAGTAAAGCAGATTATTCTCCATAATGTGGGTGGGACTCGTCCAATCATCTGAAGGCATAAGAAAAAAGACTGGGGTGTCTTGATGAAGAGCAAATTCTCAAGACTGTAATAGACAAAATCTGCATGACTCTACAGATTGCCACCCTGCTGAGGTTGGACTGCAACATCTGCTCACCTGAATTTCCAGCCTGTTGCCCTACCCAACAGATTTTAGACTTGTCAGTCCCCACCTTCCAGTTTCTTAACATAAATCTCATCTTTCCATCTGTCTGCCTATCTACCTATCTTTTATCTATCTATCTATCTATCTTTCTTGCATCCATCCATCCATCCATCCATCCATCCATCCATCCATCCATCCATCCCTGACAGCATGCTTTAAAGTGTTACACACAGGTAAGAGTGAAGGGTGAGATTATTATTGCTTGCTAGGGGGAAAATTCACTGAGCATAGGCCAGCCACCTTGGAACCATGAAGGCAGATGCCATACTTTTAGAAAATGTTGGGCCTTTGCCCTGAAAGAGCAAACGTTTCCCAAGTTCCAGGAAAGGAGGAATCCCCCTGGAAAGTACTTGGGATACAAGAAAGAAGCTCCAAGAAGACAGGATGTGTGTGCCTGAATTGTCATTCTTGTCTGCCGGGCGTACTCTTACCTTCCAAGGCACAGTTCTAGTGTCTTTTTTTCCTGCCAGGTTCTACGTTGCCTGTGTTACGAAAGCACTGCATATCCCCCTCTGTTAAAGCATTGACTACCCGGCTTCCAAAGGTTTGCCACCCATACCCTTGCCTGCTAGACCTGTGCTTGATCACAGTGCAGGGGAGAAAAAGGCCAGGGGTGGCGCTGGTCACCTTGAGCTTCCCAGAAAGGTTGGAGGTTAGGCCGAGTTCTCAGATGTGCTGCGGGCGGACGACAGGGAAGGAGTGAAAGGGAGGTGGCGGTCCAGTTAAAGGGAACAGCACGTGCAAAGGCCCAGAGGGTTGAAAGGGCGGGTACGGGTGAGACAAGGGGAGGGCGGGTTCAGCCAGCGACGCGCGCGGTGACTAGAAGCCAGAGGGGGCGGGGCAGGCGAGAGGGGAGGGGCCAAGGGCGTGACCTCGGAGCTCCAGCCAGTGGTGGCTGCCAACGCTTCTGGCCAGAGCCAGGATCATCTCGTCCTTCCCGCTAATGAGCTCCGCGCTCCTTTTTGAGGCGCGCACCTGCGGTGAGGACTAGGGGCTGCGAAGTGGCGCTTTTGCTTTTCGGAAGAAGGGGGAACCTCCTGCTGCTAACGCTGAACTGTGGTCGCCGACCCTGTGAGCTTTGAGTTTGGGGCAAAGAAACGCACAGGGATGATGACAGCAAGTAAACGGCTTCTCTTCCCTCCGCAGGGTTTGGCAGAACTCAGGATTCACGTTTGCCAGGGACTCTCTAAATGAAACGGGCGTGTTTCATTTCATTTAAGAAATCTGTTCGCAGCTGCCCAAGAAAGACCTCCTTCCAGACTCCCTGGATCGGAATCCGATTGAATTACACACAAAAGAGACTGGGAGCTCGTCCGGGACGATGCCCGTTAGCTTGCGGCGCAAACGACGACACAGTCTTCATTGATCCGAGGGAAAGTTTCCTCGTGAGCCCGGATAGCTCAGTCGGTAGAGCATCAGACTTTTAATCTGAGGGTCCAGGGTTCAAGTCCCTGTTCGGGCGGAGTGTTTTTTCTTCCCTTTTCCAGTGTAATTTAAAAGATGAAACCCAGCTTTAAAGCTCTGCGTTTCTTAGCCGGTTTCCGGTAGAGAAAGGAGTGAAATCCCGGAGCGTATACACTTCCTATCCAACCGCTTTCCAGGGAAGAGCCAGGGCCTCCACGAGTACTGACACCGCGGGTCCTCGAGCAAAGGCCTCCGAGACACTGCAAGTGCTTGGCTCTAGGAACTAAATAAGCTGATTTATTCTGCAATCACCGGCCAGTCTGCGAGGTCCAAACTGTAATCAAAGGAGGGGGGAACAGACGCACCCAGGAAGTCCCTCGGACTGTCCCCCCACCCCCCGCTTATCCCCCAGGCGCCGACTACTGTCCGCGGCTACTTGGGGACTTGGGTTTCCTCTTGCTAGGTGCCCGCAAGAATATGGCACGCATCCTGCACCTTTCCACCGCCCCTTGTTACTCTTCTAAATCTAGAGAATATTTCTGCACTCTGAAAAGGAAGGGACCACCAGCTAGAATCTGAGGCACCAACCAGAGCAACAACCGCCCCTCTCAAACGAATTCAAATCTCTCTCCCTCCCCCAAAGAGTGACTCTGAATTCCAGGAAGAGTTGAGGTTGAGACGGCAGCTTCTGGAAAGGAAGAGGGTGCATGTGGGGAAAGCGCATCCAAGGGACTGGAATGGGACAAGTCCCGGTGTTCGAAAAACAACAAAAAGTTAGCTCCCGCCGACTACAAATTCATAAGGGAAACATTCAGCTTCTGAGAGGTTTTGAGAAAGCTGGGTTATGGACACAAGAGAAGTTCGGACATGGATTCCCCAAGACTAAACTAATTTTCCCCGAGAGGACCATCCTTTCTTAGCTAGAGATGGGGCCTTCCTTGCTTCTGCCAGGCAACAGAAGAAAATCGGTCTCGATTTCCCCATTAAGAAGATGGAGATGTAGTCTGCTGCCTTCGTGGCTGAGAGACTGGTACCCAGGGAGTCTTAGAGAGTGGGCCAGGGCCAGGGCCAGGGCCAGGGCCAGGATGGAGATAGGGCCAAGTGGGCGCAGGGCCTCCGTCCATGCAGGGACGCTTTGTCTCGGGCTCACATAGACCCACAGCCACCTCCCCCTTTTCAAAGCGCAGCTTCCTCAGCAGTAGAAACAGAATAGTACTGACAGCATTCATCTCATAAACTTGTGGAAATCAAATAAAACAACACGCATGCGCAGTACTTAATAGAGCCCTTGCTTAAAAACAAGGTTTCAATACATTGTAGCTATTATTATTAAAGAACTTTCTAGGCTGGAAACTAAACATATACATTGAAACAGGTAAGGAACCTTATCAAAGAAATAGATTCCCAATACACCCAAGATCATATGTTCATATTCATGTGACTTGTGTTGGTCGGTCTGTGCTAAAGGGACAGCCACGGTCACTGATCCAAGGAGGAGAGTTCTGGTTGGTTACGAGCGGCTTCTTTCTTGAAGATAGTACATTATGGGGCTCCCATGGCATTCCAGGGATAGAAACAATATAAGGAGTTGAATTTTTCTTTTTCCTGAGGGAGTGCCTTGGAAAGTGATCAAGTCCACTTTTGACAGCTTTGAAAAGTGAGTTTCTTTGCTCCATTCTCTGACTGAAAGACTACAGAGCAGGCCAGGGCAAGCAGAGGACAAGGATGGAGAGTACTGAGGCTTCCTAGTTCTCCCTTCCTTTGCTCTAGTTCACTCCCGCTCCAGGTATGGTTTTCACCCTTTGACGAAAATTGAGAAAAACAAACAAACAAACAAACAAAAAATAAACAAACAAAAAAACGACTAGAGTCTGTCTTCACCAAGACCTTTCCCGCTTTGGAGCTGGATAGCTGTGGTTCAACTCTGGACGATTTGGCTCAAATTAGTTATTCCATTTAAAAATTATGATGTTATCATATGAACCTCACGGCAGGGTGGGCGTGGGTGGGGACTGCGTGGATGTCTTTGTTCATATTAGGGTCTTAGGAGAGAGAGAGAAAGCAAGGCAGAACGCGAAACTCTCCTCGTATGAGAGGAATTACTTTTCTCATTCGCAGCTCTCAAAACCTCAGAGCTAAAAACACTGCTATTTGGAAGGTGAAATTAAGAATTGAAAGGTTGGAAATGGATCGCGCTCTCTCTTTTTTAAATTTCCTTAATGGCATAGAAACTGCCTTCGAGCTCGCCGAAATAGCTCAGTTGGGAGAGCGTTAGACTGAAGATCTAAAGGTCCCTGGTTCGATCCCGGGTTTCGGCAACGGTTTTACTGGCATATTTTAGGACAGGACTGGAGTCCATCGCTTTCGTTATAACATCTCTGTTGGCTCGTCCCTTACTCAATCGCGTTGTATGTTTGTATCTAATATCCCCCCCCCCACGTCTCTTAGCAGGCACGTGGCAACGAGACAAGTGTTTAGTACACCAGTATGATGAGACAAAGAGCTTAAACCTCCAAAAGAAAGCATAAATCATTTCATAGCGTGGAAACTAACACATCTGAGTTACAGGCAGAAGACCTTGGATTTGGTCCCCAGTGCAGTCTCATCGGCGACAGACGTGGAGATAGTTTTCAAAAACGTCTGTCTATGCAGCAGACTCACAAGTCAGGGTCCCACCAGCGCGTTAGAAATCTGGTGACGGATGGTTCCCAAGTGGATGCATTGATTTACAAGCACGTGTCTCGGTCCGAAGTATTTCTTGGAAGCTCAGTTTTCTCATCGCGGTTTTAATAAAAAGTGCCTGAACTATTGCTCAGTGCCCAAAGCTGCAGTTACAGCCAGGAGCATGTGTCATGACTCTGATGACAGGTGCACCATTTTTTGGTTAGGTGTTTATTAACGTTTTGAATAAAAAAGTAATACTAGTTTTAGGGAAGTGATATCCCAAGGCAGAGCAGCCCGTGAAGGCAGCCCGTGAAGGTTGGACGTGAAAGGGCAGAAACTGGAAGATATGCTATCAAGCACTTGTCTTTCTCACCTTCCACCTGGTTCAACCAGATCCAAGAGAGGATCTGGCTGGTCACTTCCTTGGTGGGGGAGCCCAGGAGCGTTTAGGGCGTTTAGCATATCCTCACACCTGCTCTGTGAGAGTGAGGTTGACACCTGCTCTAGTTTGTCTCGGAGTTTAGAAAGCCTCTGTCTGAGCAGAGACTTGAACCTGGACTCTCTGGTTAGAAGTCTGAGGCCCTACTGACTGAGCTACCCGAACTAACGAAGAGCGGGCTGTCTTGTGTTAACGCACAGTAAAAGAGGTCAAGTGGCCGCATTCTTTTTATATTGGGTTGAAATTCTGAGTATTTTGGCTGATTCCCTGAAGTGAAAGTGCAAAATCAAGCTCGAACAGGCGTTTGGCGGGAGAGAGTCTTTATTTCTCCTTTTTTTTCTACACTACCTGCCCCGCGCCCCGGCAGCATCCCAAGCCACGAGGGATTTTCCAAGATTCAGGA
>NW_011889141.1:733482-735643 GCF_000151845.1 Pteropus vampyrus
GGACACCGCTACGTGGGGGAACCATGAACTCTGCATTCTTTTACGAAGAAACGTATCGGGAACTATGAGCAAAGTTTAAAAAGTGATCCGTTTTGAACAGATATCCATGTTATGTTAAGCAAAAAACAACACAAGATGCTAAACAATATATATGGTATAATATGCATGAAGAAAATGAAAGGGTATGTATACGAAGCCTTAAATTATGTATATTTGTATATTTGGCATTTGCATATACATCGGAGATGTTTAAGGATACACAACAATCCAATAAACATTTTGAGGAAAGGCAGTGGAGTGTGTGAGAGGAGGCTGTCCCCTTTTCCTTTAGGTACATCTGTATTATTAGATTTTAAAAAACAAACATGTATTTTTTCCCCTAATAAATTATGCGACGAACAAAAAAAATTATGGCACCCTCTGGGATCACATAGCCTATGTTTTCTACAGATCACAGCAAAGAAAGGTTAAAATATACACAAATTTCCTTCCCAGCAGGGGATCCCTCCATGCCTCATGGTTTTGCAGGAGAGTTGTTTGGTATTGAAAAGTCACAGATGAATTAAGTGCAGTTTTTACCAATGAAGATATGGATCCCTAAGAATCAGAAGACAAATCTGGGCTCAACCAAGAACACTAAACCCAGCCCCCACCCCCACCCCAGGAAAAGAGCCTTCTGTGCCATGAGGACAATTCTGGGGTGAGCCTTTGGCCAAACCTCAGCTCTTTACTATAGTGCTGGGGTCACAGTGGCTGCAGAATCCTGCTGTGAATGCTGGAGAGCACGGAGGCCCCAGTCCTGTTCTGCTAGGACAGGCTAGATTGACAGGTACCAAACACTGAAGTAAAGTCTCAAACTGTACATAATCAAGTGTTAATAGTGTGGCACTGCCTGCTTGGCATGGAGACAGTTACCTGGAGCTGTTTGTGTTTCATTTAACACCTCATAGTGCTTTTTGTTTTCTGTCCCCCTCCTCACCATCCCTTTTCCCACATTCTAAGTTCTTTTGGTTTGAGAAGTTTCCTGCCTACCTGTAAAAACAGGGACCAGGACTTGCCCAGAGATCGCTGCTTGATCCTCTGCCAGTAGAGTTAGGAACTGGGGGCTCTGAGCCTGTCTCTGTTGTGGCATACACCATAATCGACCTTAAATACCTGTTTAATGAGCCTGTCTTTCCTCTCCTCTAGAATGTTTCTGCTGTGAGGGCAGAAACTCTCTGTATATCCCCAATGCCTGGGTCAGTGGCCGGCACAAAGCGAACTCTCAAAAACTGTTGAATGAACGGATGGGGAGTTGAAAGAGGGCCATGGGTTAGAGAAGGCTTTTGGAGGAGGAGCAGGGGCAGAACTAATCCTCGGAGTTTTTTTTTGGTAAAGAAAAGGGGAAAATGTTCCTGTTAAAGTGAATGAAAACTCTCTCCACCCCCCATTCAGTTCTGTGGCATTCAAATGGAAAAAAATTGTCCTGAGAAAGTCCGATGCCACTCTGTGCCACCCTGACTTACTTTCTTTATAGCGCTTACCTCTATCTGAAATTCTGTGTATTGGCTTGTTTATAAACCATCTCTTCCTTCTGTCACTCTCTCATGTAAGTGGCACTGGGCAGTTGCCTTGTTGGTTAGGACCTTGTCTTTTTTGTTGCTATTTTTTTGTTTGGTTTTGCTTTACGTCATTTTTTATTTCTGCATTCCTACAACCCCAGGATTTAGAACTTGGCACACAGGATCTTAAGAAGTAACTGTTGACTACTTCCACAGTGAACGTTTTTACTGCACAATGTGCCCCTCCCCCTCCCCCACAATGTAGTATTGTTTCACGTAGACATTTTCTTTGTATCTTCCAAACCATCATTTCTGAAGTTGTTGTTACACTTTCTAATTCTGGCGAAAAAATCATTAACTTTCAGATTAAAATGTCATTGCCACTTAACCATTCAGGCTGTCTTGGCTACTCCCATCTGGAGGCCTAAGATTACAAATGAGAAATCCCAAAAGCTTGCCATCGTTAAGTCCTCAAGATTTCGGTAACGACTGTTCTGTTACTGCTTGAGAATGAGGGGTACTCTCTACCACAAATCGGACTGCAGCCCAAGAGAATATATAAACCCACTGGATCTTGAATCTAATGCATCAACCACTTGACCATTATGGCACTTGCCGCG
>NW_011889141.1:735693-737776 GCF_000151845.1 Pteropus vampyrus
TTTGGTTTGAGAAGTTTCCTGCCTACCTGTAAAAACAGGGACCAGGACTTGCCCAGAGATCGCTGCTTGATCCTCTGCCAGTAGAGTTAGGAACTGGGGGCTCTGAGCCTGTCTCTGTTGTGGCATACACCATAATCGACCTTAAATACCTGTTTAATGAGCCTGTCTTTCCTCTCCTCTAGAATGTTTCTGCTGTGAGGGCAGAAACTCTCTGTATATCCCCAATGCCTGGGTCAGTGGCCGGCACAAAGCGAACTCTCAAAAACTGTTGAATGAACGGATGGGGAGTTGAACGAGGGCCATGGGTTAGAGAAGGCTTTTGGAGGAGGAGCAGGGGCAGAACTAATCCTCGGAGTTTTTTTTTGGTAAAGAAAAGGGGAAAATGTTCCTGTTAAAGTGAATGAAAACTCTCTCCACCCCCCATTCAGTTCTGTGGCATTCAAATGGAAAAAAATTGTCCTGAGAAAGTCCGATGCCACTCTGTGCCACCCTGACTTACTTTCTTTATAGCGCTTACCTCTATCTGAAATTCTGTGTATTGGCTTGTTTATAAACCATCTCTTCCTTCTGTCACTCTCTCATGTAAGTGGCACTGGGCAGTTGCCTTGTTGGTTAGGACCTTGTCTTTTTTGTTGCTATTTTTTTGTTTGGTTTTGCTTTACGTCATTTTTTATTTCTGCATTCCTACAACCCCAGGATTTAGAACTTGGCACACAGGATCTTAAGAAGTAACTGTTGACTACTTCCACAGTGAACGTTTTTACTGCACAATGTGCCCCTCCCCCTCCCCCACAATGTAGTATTGTTTCACGTAGACATTTTCTTTGTATCTTCCAAACCATCATTTCTGAAGTTGTTGTTACACTTTCTAATTCTGGCGAAAAAATCATTAACTTTCAGATTAAAATGTCATTGCCACTTAACCATTCAGGCTGTCTTGGCTACTCCCATCTGGAGGCCTAAGATTACAAATGAGAAATCCCAAAAGCTTGCCATCGTTAAGTCCTCAAGATTTCGGTAACGACTGTTCTGTTACTGCTTGAGAATGAGGGGTACTCTCTACCACAAATCGGACTGCAGCCCAAGAGAATATATAAACCCACTGGATCTTGAATCTAATGCATCAACCACTTGACCATTATGGCACTTGCCGCGTGCAACTACTGAAAAGTTTCAGAACAATTAAAAATTTTTTATTCCTGATGTAAAAGAACAGTACTGTATAGTGAAAAAAAAAGTTCTCAATAACATTTATTATATTCTGCTAATTTTTCATCTCCAGTCACCAGAAGGGCTGGAGCCAGGTGGAAGTGATTGAGAAGACTCACCTTCCTGTGTGAGAACCTAACGACTTGGAATGAGTTTCTTTCCTTTCCATAATGGGCGAGTAGGACTGAAAATTTTAAATGAGTTAGGGTTTTTTTTAATAATCTTTTTACTTCTTTCCATTATTTCCCTTCCTGCATCAAAACGAAAACGACTCTGGTGGGACTCGAACCCACAACCTTTGAATACCCCTATTGGTCTAGAAGTCCAATGCGCTATCCATTGCGCCACAGAGCCAGGTACAGAGCGTCTTTCCTGCGTTGCTTACATCAAAGCAGAAGCGGTGTCTGCCCGAGGGCCATTAGCCTTAGCCGGTGGGTGAGGTCATTCACCCTTTCTCCGAGAAATCATGTCTCCTGTGTCGTCACGAAGAATCGTGGATCTGACTCGCGCTTGAGAGTTCGAAATTGTTTTTCAAATTTCTCTCCGTGAGCGATCATCCGGCACCAACTCTCAGCGTCTTTCCACATCCGGAAGAAAAAAAATCTTTATGTGGTGTTATTCTGTCCTGGAAGGCCCTCGGCGGACGCGGTTCCATAGTGTAGCGGTTAGCACGTCTGCTTTACACGCAGAAGGTCCTGGGTTCGAGCCCCAGTGGAGCCACGGTCTGCTGACGTCTTTTTTAAAAAACATTTTAGGGCAAGGTTCCCTTTTGCTACCTGATCTTGCATTTTGCTCCGGGAAGCGGGAGACGCTGCGGTTTCTCCCGGGGCTCCGCCCTGGGCCTGAGCCGGCTGTACAGCCTCACTTGCCTGCG
>NW_011889141.1:739036-741783 GCF_000151845.1 Pteropus vampyrus
ATCTTGCATTTTGCTCCGGGAAGCGGGAGACGCTGCGGTTTCTCCCGGGGCTCCGCCCTGGGCCTGAGCCGGCTGTACAGCCTCACTTGCCTGCGAGCCCGCGCAGATCTGTCGCCGAGGCTGCCCCCCTGTGGTCCCTCTCGGGAGGTGCATGCAGACCCGCCCAACCTGGGTCCCCGCGCGCCGCCTCGCCTGCGCCCTCCTCCTGCTCTCTCCTAAGCCCTGCGTGAGCTGTTTTTAAAAGTTGCTGCCACCACTCAGTTGAAGGATATCCCGAAGGCCACCTCCGTTTTTTGTTGATTAACTCCAAGTCCACTGACCTCATGCTTTATTTAAATTAAAAATACTTTCCTCTCTCCCTCACTATCATCTTTAAAGAACAGCCACTCTCTGTCCATGACAGTTTGGATATAACTTCTGAAATGTTTTCCTGATCATCAGTAGAACTGCAAACTCGCTCCATCCCCCATTCAGTTCTGTGGCATTCGGACTCATGGGGCCAGGGCACCCCGTTGCTCATTTTCCCATCTTTCCTTCCCCCACTCCTAGGTATTGTTTAAGGACAAATTATTCCGACACTCGTCGAAATGGTAAAGAAGACTTTATTTAGGACTATTACAACAAGAGTCAAGACTATGGCAATGCAGGAGATAGATTGGGCTCAAATCTGAATATACTGAAGCCAGCTGGGAATTTATAGCCAAAGAGCAGAGTTGGGTGGGGATGGGGGTCAGATGGAAAATTACTAGGAGGAGACAGCAAGGTAAGTGATTCTCGCTACACTGACTTAATAGGATTCTTGCTGACTCAGGGTGATCAAATTCAAGAAATTTGATCAGATATCTGTCAAAGGTGATCAGATGTGAAGGGTGGGGAGTTTGTCATTAACCGACCTCATAGGATTCTTGCTAAAACTGGGCAATGCAGGCAGAAGGCAGGGTGGGGGCCAAGGTCTAGGTCTAGTGGAGAAGAGTTTGGTCAAGGACGGTCTTCTTACTCCACCCAGTTCCTAGTCTGGGATAGGCACATGATTCACACTTATTGAATTTAAGGTCTTTCTGAGAAAAAGAACATTTTCAATAGTGGTATTTAAAATTTTTTGATCTTCTTGCGAAAAAAAATTTAATTCAATCTCTTTCATACTAATTGAATGTTATCCAGCAAAGAGGAAGATCAGGCTTTTTGGAGTTTGTCTTTCAAGGTTCTCAGAGTGCCCACTTTGCAGAGAAATGGCTTGTCAGAGATCATTATACTCTCTGACCTAAATGTAAAACCTGAAACTCTCAGGTGTTTCTTCTAGAAAAAGATATAGGAGAAAACCTTTGAGATCGTTGGTTAGGCAGGATGCAAAAAGTATGATTCTCCCAAATGAAAAATTAGTCAATTCAACTTCATCAAAATTAAAAACATCTGCTCTTCTAAAGACACTCTTAAAGGAAAAGGCAAGTACCAGACTGAGAGAAAAATATTTGCAAAAGGCTTATCTGATAAGTCTACTATTTAGAATTTTTTTTCCCAAAAAAACCTCTTACAGTGCAATAATAAAAAAACAAACAACCTAATTAAAAAGAGAAGGGCCCAGATCTGAACAGAAGATATACCAAAGAAGATATAAAGATGGAAAATAAGCATATACAACCTTATTATTCATCAGGAAAATGAACACTAAAATCATAATAAAATGCCACTGCATACCTTTTCTACCTACCTGTTAAAAAACAAAAACATAAAACCAGCAATACCAAGTGCTGATGAGGGCGAGGAGCAGCTGGAACTCCCTTACACTGTTTGTGGGACTGTAAATGGTATAGCCACTTAGGAAAAGAGTTTAGAAGTTTCTTATAAAAGTAAACACACTTACCATAGATCCGGCAATCCTACTCCTACGAAGAGATATGAAAGCACACGATTACACAAAGACCTATATGTACATGTTTATAGTCATAATCTCCTCAAATTGGAAACAATCCATACATCCTCAACTGGTGTAGATAAGTAAATGCGGAGACAGCCATACAATTGAATACAACTCAGCAAAAGAAATAATTTCTGATATACGTAACGACATGGATTAATTTCACAAGCATTACGCTAAGTGTAATAAGCCATATGCTATATGCTTGCATTTTTATAACTTTCCGGAAAAGAGAAAACTAGAGAGACAGAAGACAGATCAGCGATTCCAATCTGGAAGCCAGAGTAAGATTTGACAGGATGCCCAATGGTCTCATGTAGCTGAGGACATTTCGCTCATAGATGAAGATGGCAGTGGGGAGTGGGGGAGGGACTTCCTGCAAAGTGACACGAGAAAACTTTTTGGAGTGATGGAAACATTCCATATCTTGATTATAATGATGGTCACATGACTTTATATACTTGCCAAATCTCGTGGATTCATAGAAGCATACACCTTAAAAGGCTGAACTTTACTGTATATAAATTGTACCTCAAAAAACAAACCAAAAAACAAAACGGTTAAGATTTATAGCACATTGCAGGCTCTCAGTCATAAAGACAATAAATAAATAAATATGTACATATACAAATAAAGACGTATTTGTCGAAGGAATAGTGACTAAGTGGAAACTGGATTTCAGATGGAGATCAGTAACAGTTTTACATGAACATAATTTTGTGGATGATTTTTAAAGGCTTTTTCCATTTCTTGGGGGATGAGTACACAATGTAAACTGGGTGATATATCAAGCTAGCTCACAGAAATATCAAACCTCAAGATGCCCACTTCT
>NW_011889141.1:741833-745824 GCF_000151845.1 Pteropus vampyrus
AAGATATAGGAGAAAACCTTTGAGATCGTTGGTTAGGCAGGATGCAAAAAGTATGATTCTCCCAAATGAAAAATTAGTCAATTCAACTTCATCAAAATTAAAAACATCTGCTCTTCTAAAGACACTCTTAAAGGAAAAGACAAGTACCAGACTGAGAGAAAAATATTTGCAAAAGGCTTATCTGATAAGTCTACTATTTAGAATTTTTTTTCCCAAAAAAACCTCTTACAGTGCAATAATAAGAAAACAAACAACCTAATTAAAAAGAGAAGGGCCCAGATCTGAACAGAAGATATACCAAAGATATACCAAAGAAGATATAAAGATGGAAAATAAGCATATACAACCTTATTATTCATCAGGAAAATGAACACTAAAATCATAATAAAATGCCACTGCATACCTTTTCTACCTACCTGTTAAAAAACAAAAACATAAAACCAGCAATACCAAGTGCTGATGAGGGCGAGGAGCAGCTGGAACTCCCTTACACTGTTTGTGGGACTGTAAATGGTATAGCCACTTAGGAAAAGAGTTTAGAAGTTTCTTATAAAAGTAAACACACTTACCATAGATCCGGCAATCCTACTCCTACGAAGAGATATGAAAGCACACGATTACACAAAGACCTATATGTACATGTTTATAGTCATAATCTCCTCAAATTGGAAACAATCCATACATCCTCAACTGGTGTAGATAAGTAAATGCGGAGACAGCCATACAATTGAATACAACTCAGCAAAAGAAATAATTTCTGATATACGTAACGACATGGATTAATTTCACAAGCATTACGCTAAGTGTAATAAGCCATATGCTATATGCTTGCATTTTTATAACTTTCCGGAAAAGAGAAAACTAGAGAGACAGAAGACAGATCAGCGATTCCAATCTGGAAGCCAGAGTAAGATTTGACAGGATGCCCAATGGTCTCATGTAGCTGAGGACATTTCGCTCATAGATGAAGATGGCAGTGGGGAGTGGGGGAGGGACTTCCTGCAAAGTGACACGAGAAAACTTTTTGGAGTGATGGAAACATTCCATATCTTGATTATAATGATGGTCACATGACTTTATATACTTGCCAAATCTCGTGGATTCATAGAAGCATACACCTTAAAAGGCTGAACTTTACTGTATATAAATTGTACCTCAAAAAACAAACCAAAAAACAAAACGGTTAAGATTTATAGCACATTGCAGGCTCTCAGTCATAAAGACAATAAATAAATAAATATGTACATATACAAATAAAGACGTATTTGTCGAAGGAATAGTGACTAAGTGGAAACTGGATTTCAGATGGAGATCAGTAACAGTTTTACATGAACATAATTTTGTGGATGATTTTTAAAGGCTTTTTCCATTTCTTGGGGGATGAGTACACAATGTAAACTGGGTGATATATCAAGCTAGCTCACAGAAATATCAAACCTCAAGATGCCCACTTCTTAGAGAGGAAGTCTCTACCCCGTTGTGTTTAAAATGCAGGCAAAACAATTTTTTAAATAATTTTTAAGAAGCAAAATTGCAGCTTTTGCAGGGATAAGGCGAAGAAATGCATTCAAGGCATGAGAAACTTTGCAACATTCTCCAAATTATCCACAGGACATTAGAACTAAAAAATAGACTATTAAGTCAGAATTATGAGGCAACTTAGAGGTTGTCCAGTTACCTTCAGACAGAGCAAAGGGTGGAGATGGCTGGTCTCCTCCTTCATCTTGAGAATCAGTGGTGGACAGGGTGGCATCAGGCAGGGTAGACAGGAAAGAGCAAACACAAAGAAAAGATGGTGAGGGAGGGAAGAGAGAGAGAGAAGAGGCCGAGAAAGAAAAGAAGGAGAAAATTAGGAGGCGGAGGGGGAGCAGAGAGATGTTATGGTGGAGGAGATGCCAAATGTCCTCTCCAGTTACCTCAAGAGTCACTCACTGGTTCCAGTTTATCAACTTGCCCTGTTTCACTCACCGCTTCTGAGCTTTCGGTCTTTGGGGGCGACCTCCCCTTTGACAGGTTGCACATTCAAAAGCATGTGCAAAATCACTGTTTTAAAATGGTTTGGTGCAAATTTTTGTTTCTTTAGCAAAGGTGCACGTTTCCTTGGATTTTGGTCTTTTCTCAGAGGTGCATGTTTTTACGACATGGTTTCTCGGAGCCACAAGGTTGGTTCTACACAGTGCTGACAAGGTGTGAAGGAGCACGGTCCTTGAGGGCCTCACCTTCCCCTACTTGCTTAGACGTTTAGACTTGTTGGAAACTCTTGGTTTATGCAGGGAGGCCCACTGACCTTCATGATCCAGAGCATGGCTCCTTTTAGGGGCTGTGACACGTCTCCTGAGTGTGGACATTGGACAGATGTAGTAAAGAGGCTGAGCAGAGTACGAGGCGTGCCACTGCATATTGAGGGCACTGAGGACGTGGTAACAAGAGAGTATGTCTAAGCCCAGTGTCCTTCAAAATTTTCCACTGAAACACAGGTTAACAAATAAATTTTATTTACACTGAGGCTGCTTCACTCATGTGTATATCTGAAATAAAGTCTTCAGGTGACAATAATTTTAAATATGTTTGATGAATTATGTGATTTTTGTATTCTACCCTAGACTGTTCTATTTCATTTTGAAAAATGCCTGTCTGCTTGTACCAATGACTTCACACAGAGTTTCAGGATCTTCAGTTTGAAAACACTGACTTTGATCAATGTTTCTCAAAGCGTGACGACACACACACCACCTATACCAGACTCACCAGGTGGCACTGGTTAAGGGCATAGATTTCTGGTATCCATGAGAGAACTATTGAATCTGCTGGAAATGGCTCCTGGGGTTTTGCATTTTGATTAAATCACTGGGTGATTCTTATGCCCACTGAGGTTTAGGCACCACTGGCCTGGTGGCATGTAGGGTGCCTGAACAGGGGTTTCCAGCTCTGATCTGTGGAGCCCAAGAGGACGATGCCAGAAACACTTCTGCTACTCTAGGAAAATATCTGCATGGCTGCCCCTCTTGATCTGTGTAAGAGTTCATGTGTAAGGTTGCCTTCACTCCTAAGAAAAAGATCTGAAATTTTGGGGAGAGAAAAACGAATGTGATGTGAGTTTCGAGGCTTCGTCTCTGGAAATTGACATCTCAGTGAAGTTCTTAAGCATCCGTCAAGGGGAGGAACGTGGAAAAAGAATGGCTCTCTCTGGCGGTACGGAAACATTACAAAACATTTTGCTCAGTAGACCCTGCTCCGAATTCAAGACGAGGTTCTTTAGAAACGCAGTGGTCCCGCTCTATCCGCGGTCTTGCTTTCTGTGGTTTCAGTTACCTGCGGTCAACGGTAGTCCAAAAATATTAAATGGAAAGTTCCGCAAATAAACAATTTGTACGTTTTAAATCGTGGTCCATTCTGAGCAGTGTGATGAAATCTCGCGTTATCCTGCTTCCTGCCGTCCTGGACGTGAACATCCCCACGCTGTGTGCGTGCCCCGCCGGCAGGCACGTCGTCGCCATCTTGGTTGTCAAGGTATCGCGATGCTGTGTTCAAGTCACCCTTATTTACTTCGTCCGGGCTCCAAACGGCGGGAGTAGTGAGGCTGGCAATTGGAATATGCCACAGAGAAGCCCTAAAGCGCTTCCTTTAAGTGAAAGGATGAAAGTTCCTCCCTAAGGGGAAGGAAAGAAAAAAAATTGAATGCTGAGGTTACTAAGATCTATGGTAAGGATGAATCTTCTACCCGTGAAATTGTGAAGGAAAAGGAAGTTTGTGCTGGTTTTGCTGTCGCACCTCAAACAGCAAAAGTAATGGCCTCAGTGTGTGATAAGTGCTTAGTTAAGACGGAAGAGGCATTACACCTGTGGGTGGAAGACATGCACAGAAAACGTGTGAAGGATGACAGTGTGGTGTGCCAGAAAGCATTGAGCCCAGGCGAAGGCTTCAGCAAGGGACCCCGTGAAATGAGTGACACCATGCCGTTTACTGCAAGTGAGGAATGATTCCACGGATT
>NW_011889141.1:745874-748129 GCF_000151845.1 Pteropus vampyrus
GGAGTAGTGAGGCTGGCAATTGGAATATGCCACAGAGAAGCCCTAAAGCGCTTCCTTTAAGTGAAAGGATGAAAGTTCCTCCCTAAGGGGAAGGAAAGAAAAAAAATTGAATGCTGAGGTTACTAAGATCTATGGTAAGGATGAATCTTCTACCCGTGAAATTGTGAAGGAAAAGGAAGTTTGTGCTGGTTTTGCTGTCGCACCTCAAACAGCAAAAGTAATGGCCGCAGTGTGTGATAAGTGCTTAGTTAAGACGGAAGAGGCATTACACCTGTGGGTGGAAGACATGCACAGAAAACGTGTGAAGGATGACAGTGTGGTGTGCCAGAAAGCATTGAGCCCAGGCGAAGGCTTCAGCAAGGGACCCCGTGAAATGAGTGACACCATGCCGTTTACTGCAAGTGAGGAATGATTCCACGGATTCGCGAATACGTTTGTCATCAATATCATCACCGGAAGAAGAAGGGTGAGTACAGTATAGTACAATAAGATATTTTGAGACAGAGAGAGGGAGACCACATTTATATAAAATTTTTTTTTTTTTTAACACCTACAGCACCTGGTATTCCCAGGCGGTCTTTGTATAACTTTTATTACATTATACATATTGTTATAATTCTATTTTATTACTAGTTATTGCTGTTACTCTCTCACTGTGTTTATCAATTAAATTTTATCATAGGTATGTATGTACAGGAAAAAACCGATGGGTCTAGGGTTCGGTACTATCTGTGGTTTCAGGCATCCACTGGGGGTCTTGGCATGTTTCCTTGTAGATTGTGGGGACTACTGTACAGCTTCCCAATGTGGAAGATGTTGAACGATGAACAAAAACCCAAATAGTTTTGTGTTAGAATTCCGATGTTAAAAGATTATTGTCAAACAAGATCTAATCACCTCAAAGGAGAAGGAACACATTTTCATGGGAAATAGATTTTAATGTCTCCAAAGTAATGTTGTCTTTTAGAAACACCATAATCAATCAATCGTCTCTTAAAAGTATGCATGCATGCGTGTATTAAAATTATCTATATGCTATATGTTTTTCTCATGTTAAGCAGTTTATATGTAAACAAATGTATATATACAGAACATACATACACACATATATACACACATATATACTTCTAGAGCTGAGTAGTCTCTTGTGAAGCCTCGATGTATTATTTGCCTCCAAAAAGTAAAGACTACATGCTAAAGAAAGGTATAAAAAAGGGAAGTTTAATTTTTAAGAAAAGTATGACTTTTTTGGTAATAAAAATGATTTACAAAGAAGAGAATATCTGCTACTGTTGATAGATAAATGAACATACTGGTTAAGGCAGAATGTGATTCTGTACTCTTTAGTTCCAAAGGAAGCTTTAATTGTTCTTGATGTTTTTGTTACGCCGGTAATTAGATACAAAATTCAAGGCTAATGCCAGAAGTGTGGTGAACAATTTTAATTTTAGGCAGGAAGTGGCAATCACCCAAAAGAAGCAAATGTAGATTTTTATACGATCTTCCGACTTTAGTAAAGCATATATGTGGACCCAGGCTCAGATATAAGCAAATGTGAATTTTGTCAATAGCGTCAGTGTTCTATCCTGTACCTGGACCTCTTGGGCTACCTCTGACACCCCAGGCTTGGCCTTATCCCCTGCATGTCCACCCACTGCAGCTTTCTTGTTCTACATCTATTCCACTCTGGGGTGACACCTGCCTCAGGTACTTTAACTGGTCATTTAGGCCATCTGAAACAAATCTCTAGAAAGATACTACTGAGATAGATTTAGTGATGTCCCCTCCCCAACATTACCACCACCAGAGTGCTATGGCCTTTCAGAAATGAATCTAACTTCTAAAGTGATGGCATTACATCTGACGTGTCCCCAGGAACTTTGTCTAACTTATGAAATATTCCAGGAGCACGAAGTGTAGGCCAGCACCGACAGAAGTACAGTAGGCAACGATAAGGCTGAAACTGTAAATGCATATTGCTAAGTGAAAGAAGACAATCTGAAAAGGTACTGTATGATTCCGATTATATGACATTCTGGAAAAGACAAAACTATAGTTAAAAGCTTAGTGGTTTCCAGGGGCTGGGCGTGGAAGTTGAGAGGGATACATAGGTGAGGCACAGGGGATTTGTAGGGCAGTGAAACTATTCTGCATGATGCTCTAATCATGGATACATGCCACTTGCATTTGTCAAAACCTATAGAATGCATAGCACCAAAAGTGAACACAATTGAAGTATGGACTTTAGTTAGTAA
>NW_011889141.1:748179-749285 GCF_000151845.1 Pteropus vampyrus
AGGTGGATGTTATATATTCAGAAAAGGACTATTGTGGAACAAGGGACATTAAAAATGGAGTCAGCCTGGCGTGTGGGTAAGGCAGGGCCTGTGGGTATGACAGGACTTTCGAGCTCCACAGGAACATGTTTTGTTTCCTTCCAGACTGGTTGCTCTATTTAAATGGTTCGGGAAGCTCTATCTGCAGTGGTTCTCTTTGAACCGAATTCCACAGAAGCACTCCTCCATTTTTTTTTTTTTAAATCACAAATTTAATTCTATGGAAAATTAAAAATTTTAAAGCCATATAATTCTTCTCTATTTCTCTATTGGTGTTTTCTTCCTTAAAGAGACTTTTTGTTTCTATCTTTACTTTAAATACACAGGTAGCCAAAGCTCTGGGAGGCGAATAGTTCCTAAGCTATGAAAAAAAAAGTGTGTAACTCAGAGCTTCTCTTCTGTTCTTTGTTTGAGTTTATTTATTAAGAATTATTTGTTATTGAGCTATCATTAACATGCAGTGGACCCATGTATTTTTTTGACATTCAACCTTATTTTATATTAGTTTCAGGTGTACAGCACAGTAGCCAGACATCCATATAACTTATGTAGTGACACCACCCCCACCCGCACCCCCAACAAGTCCGGCATCCACCTGGCACCATAGTTACTACAGTACTATTGACCATATTCCCCACGCTCTACTTCACATCCCCGTGATAGGCTCACGTATTTGAAGTGTACACTTTCATGAGTGTTGACAACTTTAAGCATATATCCATGTCACCGTCACTATATTTAAGAATTAACCTATCTGTCACCCCCAAAGTGCCCTCGTGACCCTTTGTAATCTGTCCCCTCCGCCCCTCTTTCTTCATGCAACAACTGATCTGCTTTCTGTCACTACCCATTAGTTTATATTTTTTCTAGAATTTCTATAAATGGAATCCTACAATATGTATTCTCTTTTTGTCTGTCTCCTTTCACTAATAAAATTCACCCCTGTTTTTGTGTGTACCAATATTTTGTTCCTTTTTGTCGTATGGACAGACCACAGTTTGTTTATTCATTTACTTGTTGATGAACATTTGGACTATTTCTACTTTTTGTCTACAACACATAAAGCC
>NW_011889141.1:749335-750374 GCF_000151845.1 Pteropus vampyrus
TAGTTAAAAGCTTAGTGGTTTCCAGGGGCTGGGCGTGGAAGTTGAGAGGGATACATAGGTGAGGCACAGGGGATTTGTAGGGCAGTGAAACTATTCTGCATGATGCTCTAATCATGGATACATGCCACTTGCATTTGTCAAAACCTATAGAATGCATAGCACCAAAAGTGAACACAATTGAAGTATGGACTTTAGTTAGTAATAATGTATCAACATTGGTTCAGATGTTAACTAATGTAGCACGTTAATGCAAGATGTTAATAGAGGAAAGAGAACTCTGCACTTCGTTTTACTTTTCTGTAAACTTCAAACTACACTAAGAAATAAAATCTATTAATTAAAAAAAAAAAGCAGATAAAAGGATAAAAGAAAAATTAGAACAAAATGTAAAGAAACAGAATTTTTTCTTTTACTTTTATTACCAAACTTCACTTCCTGTAAATCTTAATGCAACACTTTCTCCTGCTCCCCATCCCTACTACTTTGGATGTTGACAGGCTTAAATCAGCTTTGTTGAGGTGCAACAAGCATACAATAAACTGCACCCATTTAAAGGGTACCATTCGAGGAGTTTTGACGCGCGTGAGAGCGCGCGCGCGCGTGTGTGTGTGTGTGTGTGCGTGTGTGTGTACATACCCATGAAGCTGTCACCACAGTTAGGATAAGGAACATCCCTAAAGGCTTCCTTGTGCTCCTGAGAATTGCAAAATTCTAGGCACATAACGACTGGGTGCAAACCTCCACCAAACTGCAGCATGGCCTCTGGCAGAGTAAGGCATGTCCTTAGGATGACCCCAGCCTCCCATTAAAAGGCCTGCCTGACAAAGTGCAAAGCTGCAGGAGAATTTACTGTTTGTTCCAGCCAACGTGGAAATAGGCTCCTGACCTCTCTTTTCTCTGACCTCTCTTTTCTTAGAGCGTTTACTGAAAAGGGCTTGCAATTGTGAATCTGCATCTTTTGCAACTCTCTCAAGGACCTGGGAGTGTCCCTTTGAATCAGGAGTGTCCCTTTGAATCAGGGCCTCAGTCTCCCAGTCTC
>NW_011889141.1:750424-751890 GCF_000151845.1 Pteropus vampyrus
CTATAAACATTTATTTACAGGTCTTCGTGTGGACATACGTTTTCATTATTCTTGGGGAAGTAACTAGGAGTGGAGTGGCTGTAACTCTTAATATTCAATAATAAAAAAAGCGAACGACTTAATTTAAAAAAAAAAAAGACAAATGATTTGTACAAATACCCCAACAAGAAGATATAGAGAGAGCAAATAAGCACACGAAAAGATGCTCAGCATCGTTTGTCACGGGGAAATGTAAATGAAAACCACAGTGTGATAATACCACATGCCTATTACAGGGCCGAATTTAAAAACAAGGTGGATATTTCAACAGTGGGCAAAAATATAAAGGAATTAGCACTCTGGTTGGAATGTAAAATGGTGCACCCACTTTCGAAAACAGTTGGGCGTTTTTTTTAAATGTTAAACGTATACTTACCATGTCATCTTATTGCTTTTGAATTCTTTTCTTTTTTTTTTATGAACCCTTAAAATGAGCCTTAATTTCTTCCTTTGTAGTTTATTTCTGCTTTCTTACCATAATGAGAAATCCCTTCAGGTTTTCTGGGTGTGTTTTTCAGTTCAAATGTAGATACTTCTTTTTTACTCAACTCACCTGCCTTTCAAGTTTTCTTTATATGCAGTGTTGTCCAAAGTCTATTTAATATGGGAAACTGGAAAAACCCACCAGTAGCTATTGTGGTGCCCAGGCAGACACGTGGGGCCTCTGGCATCACGTAGCCTGTTCAAGACCCAGCTGGGCGCCTACTGGGCACGCAAACATGGGCGGGTCACTCACCCCCTCGGCCTTGGCCTCACGGAAGTTCTCTAGGGACTAAATGACTGGATCTACATAAGGCGTCGGTATTTCGAGTATCGCCTGACCCATCGTATGTGTGATTACGTGTGTGTTACCTTAAAGGAAAACTCCATAAACACACAGCTTTTTAAAATATGGTGATGACCTTTTAGAGGAGTTGTATATTTCCCAGAATATGTATTCCAAAACAACTGCATTAGAACACAGAATAGGAGATATTTTTCCTTCAATAAGAGGGGGCCGGTGGGTGGTGACAGTGGGTGGTAGTAAACGGAGCACTTGCTTGCTTTGGCTTCTTGTCTGATATCATCTTAGCCGACTGGAGAAGTCGGGTGCACGCTCTCTGCAGTGAGAACCACCTGGGCTCAAGTCCCGGCTTTGTCACTGTGATTTGGGCGAGCGGGAGACCTCACTGAGCCTCTCCTTCCTCATCTGCGGAATGGGGACTATAATGCCCATCTCACAGGGAAGTCATGAGGGTTGGGTGAATTAACACGTGCAGTCGCAGCACACGTGGCTGGCGACCTGCTGTGATTAGTCCTGTGCCAAATGACTTCAACACTGGAGGCTCATCAGTAAATAGAGTGTGTTGAACTAAATGGTAGCCGAGCTACCGATCCTGGCTAGTTTAAAGAGAGAGGAAACGATCACTAGAAAACACCAACCAGTA
>NW_011889141.1:752740-753240 GCF_000151845.1 Pteropus vampyrus
CAGAATATGTATTCCAAAACAACTGCATTAGAACACAGAATAGGAGATATTTTTCCTTCAATAAGAGGGGGCCGGTGGGTGGTGACAGTGGGCGGTAGTAAACGGAGCACTTGCTTGCTTTGGCTGCTTGTCTGATATCATCTTAGCCGACTGGAGAAGTCGGGTGCACGCTCTCTGCAGTGAGAACCACCTGGGCTCAAGTCCCGGCTTTGTCATTGTGATTTGGGTGAGCGGGAGACCTCACTGAGCCTCTCCTTCCTCATCTGCGGAATAGGGACCATAATACCCATCTCACAGGGAAGTCATGAGGGTTGGGTGAATTAACACGTGCAGTCGCAGCACACGTGGCTGGCGACCTGCTGTGATTAGTCCTGTGCCAATGACTTCAACACTGGAGGCTCATCCGTAAATAGAGTGTGTTGAACTAAATGGTAGCCGAGCTACCGATCCTGGCTAGTTTAAAGAGAGAGGAAACGATCACTAGAAAACACCAACCAGTA
>NW_011889141.1:753290-755050 GCF_000151845.1 Pteropus vampyrus
ATCGAGCTTGTTCAGGGTGGCATGGCCGTAGACCATGGACTGTGGCTCCACTGGGGCGCGAACCCAGGACATTCTGCGTGTAAAGCAGACGTATTAACCGCTACACTATGGAAACTACATCCTCAGGCTCCCTTTAGAAGGCCCTCTGTGCAAACTGGAATGGAGCTCAGCTCTCTTTCTTGTCCTCAGTGACTGAATGCGGTTGTTTTTACTGCTTTAATGTCTGGTTGATTTATCTTCAACACTTTGTACTTCTTCCTGTCTTCTGGGGATGTTTTATTTTTTGCTTAGGAATTTGAGCTAAGACATATGTAAAAAAACAAATCAGAGTATTGTATCACAACCTGCTTATAAACATAAATAATTTTTGGCATGCATTTATAAATATAGGTTTTTATATTACCAACCTTTACAGAAAGAAAATAAATTATAATCTTCAATTACAAAGGCAGTCATATGACTATCGGGCCTCAAGATCCATACAATGTTCAAGGTCTCAGCGTTACAGAAAAGTGGGCAGAATAATAGAGTTTTGTTTTGCTTTTTTTTTTTCCTTGCTTTTAGCAAACATTTATGGAATGATGCTTATGTGTTATATCAGTTGTTCCATTTTGTCTCTTCCAAAACTTATACTATCTGTGTGAAATAGCTATTACTGTCCTGATTTTAAAGATGAGGAAACTGGGGCCCAGAAAGATTAACTTGCTCAAGTTCTCGCAGTTGGTAGAGCCACTTCTCAAACCAAGATTTGTCTTATTTCAAAGACTTAATGCTCTTAACTACTGCAACTAAACTTATTCCCAGCGTGGATCAGCCCTTCTCGGAAAATCCTATAAAGGAAAGGGCTCACGGAAATCATTTGCAAATCAAGTGAAAGCCGTATGTGGGTGGAAGAAGCCTGCAGGTGATGAGTGACAGGCGAGGCTGAGAGTAACAGCCATGAGAGGGTGTCCGCAGTGACTTTGCAAACAAACAAACAAACAAACAAACAAACAAATAAATGAAGCAGAGTTTGAAAAAGCAGACTTTGTAGTCTTTAGAGGTACCCTCACCAAGAGCCTGGATCAACTGCCTAGTGCTCTAGGTGAGGTGCAAAAATTAGTTCTGAGTGGTGTTGCCTTAAACAGGAACTCCTCTTGAAAATAAGAGATCTGGTGGGTTTCTGTGGAAGCTGTCATTTTACAGGGTGGGAAGGATACTTTGAAAGTATAGGATTGTGCACATTGCGTTGAAACACAGGCAGAGAAGGAGAGGGGGAGACGGATAGAAAAATACAATTTTATGTATTTTTGCAACGTCGAAATTAAGGATCGCAAGGATTCCTTAGAAATCGCTTCAAAGGGGATGATCCTTTGGAAACGAGCTTATCAGACATCTTGGGCAGAGCCTGCAGGGTGAAGGTTACCCCCATACGCCAGTTTCCCACAGAGCAAACGCTCCATTTTCTACGTTGAGTTGAATCTCTCAGAGGTCTCTCATGGCACAGCTTTCTCTTTCCCAATACGGAAAAACCTCTACTTTTTTTTCTTTTTTTAAAGACTCTACTCTTGATTGAATCCCTAAAAGTCTAAGGAGCATCATTTATATTCAGTAGCACAGGAAGGCAGAGATAAGCTAGCCATTAAAACATCTTACTTAACACTTCCTTGAATTCCATTCCCAACCAGGAAGCATATTCCGAATTCGGGACCTGCTGTCATTAAGTGCTGTTTTCCCAAGGCAGTCACTCTCCTGAGAGTTGGGAATATCAGCACCTTCTC
>NW_011889141.1:762140-764008 GCF_000151845.1 Pteropus vampyrus
GTAAATAGAGTGTGTTGAACTAAATGGTAGCCGAGCTACCGATCCTGGCTAGTTTAAAGAGAGAGGAAACGATCACTAGAAAACACCAACCAGTATCGTTACCAGGGATACTGGGGAGGTTCAACCTAGCTGTGAAAGCCTTCCACAGGGACCCCATGTAAATAAGACTGTGGCTTAGGCAGAAGGGTAGAAGGTACCCCAGACCCCAAGGCAGGCCTGTGTGTCAGAAAGGAATCGGTCCCATGTTCGCAAACTACCTTTGGTAATTTAGACAACATCCACCAGCTTCTGCTGCGTCTTTATGCTGTTTTCAATCCATCTAATTGTTTAGCAAATATTGATGGAGAACTGGCAGAGTTTCAGGTTACTTGAGAGAAAGGAATATGATCCAACACCATGGGAAAAGAATAGAAATCTAATAGTAATACGGGATCGATGAAGACCATCTAAAGACAGATGAGCTGTGTGTGAGACGAGGTGACGTCTCACTAAAAGGCTCAGAGAAACCTATGTGAAGGAGGGGACATCTCTGTTTAGGGCGCATGGCAACGGGGAAAAAGGGAGCTCTGGTTTTAGGGGACCACTTGGGTATGTAGAAAAGTTGCTTAAAAGTGGCATGTTTGTTTGGCAAGAAAGGATACAAATATGAAGGCACAGAGAAAGGCATAGAAAAGAAAATCATTGCTGTAAAATTTTTATTTTTTGGTAAAGCGAAGGGCAGGTAGGTTTTCAACTTTCTTTTGAAGGCTCGAAGTATTTTATTTACTCTCCAGTTTTAACTTTAGCATAAGAAACACCTCTGTAGACTTCAGTGTGAGGAGCCCCATCTACAGTTAATAAGCTTGAGAAAAATCTCTTCTTTGCATAATTCAAGGGGTCCCAGAAAACAAAAGATGCCTTTTCCCCGGTTCCACACTGAACTCATGTCTGTGTGTCATTTCACAGTGTCCTCTTCGCTACTATTTCTTAGCTGTGCTGTCTGTCACACCCTGGTGTGCCTATCACATTATTTTTAATCAAAATGTATTCATGAACATTAATCATGATATCTAGATTTCAATTTTTCTCACTCTTCTTTTCTCACTCTTAGGCATAGATGCCCAGACCCCACAGGCATACACCCTCATGTAGAGTTACGTTTCTTACCTAAAGTCTCCTAAAAGCCTTCTTTCAAGGACACCACCATCTGAAATAATGTCCACTTGAACCTTGAAAATCCTGTTAAATAGCCATGTGAAGGCCAGTGATTTCAGTGGCTTCTCTTCTATCTGTACGTGGAAACGAACAGACTCAGGCAATAATAGTTTCTCGGCTCTTCTGTGATGATCCGTAGTGCTCTGTCAAATTTATCAATTCTTTAATCCCAAAACTAGCGTGAGAATTATCAGAGGGAGTCCAGTGGGACTGTGGACATGGAAGAATTCTGCTGCCGCTGAGGCTGTTTCAGTGGGAGTAATTAAGATGTTACGCAGGACCATATGCTCAAAAACCCACATTTTGCCTAGAATGTAAAACGTTCTAGCAGTGACAAAGACTCTGTCCTTAACCAAACTCTACCGGGCTTCCCCTGAAATTTTCAACTAGACATCAACTTTTGTACCTCCTTGTTTGTCTCTGCATTGCCCAGTTTGAGCCAAAATTCCTGCTCAGTCGGTTTAGCCAGAATCTCTCACTCACCCAATGATCAAAAAGGTCCTAATTACTCAGGCCCATGGCCAATTATTATTTTGACCTCAGCTACTGCCTCTCTCCTCCTGGCTTCTTCTCCTCTTTACAGGGCCCTTATGGCTGTTTCTTCGAAGCTCTGGGTACGTGCCCATCCCAGGGCCTCTGCATGTCTGGCTTGTGGACTGAGATTTGTACCACGA
>NW_011889141.1:764524-764770 GCF_000151845.1 Pteropus vampyrus
TCAGGCTATTACCTGAAGGAAGTATCCCAGGTGAAACTTAATTTGTAAGTATTTACTTCGTTAAGATGCGATTACTTCATGAAAGACCTTGTAGGGACCAAATGCCCACGTGGCACTATTTTCCAATATGTGTCTTGGCCCCTTTCCTGGTAAAACTGGAGAAATGTAGTGGGAATTTCTGAGTACATCTATATTTTTGCTTTTTCTTAGTTGAAATTTTTATTTGGACAATTGCAGATTCCCATG
>NW_011889141.1:764931-765605 GCF_000151845.1 Pteropus vampyrus
CATTCCAAAGTAATAAAATCATGCGAGCATGTTTTGATTATTTAAAATTTCTTCCAAGTCTGTGTTGCAAAAGGAACATCCACCTTTCCATCTAACAATTTCTCTACTTTCCTTTGTAACACGAAACCCACCTTTTGCATTATAATTTCATGCTATTCGGAATCTTTGAAAGTCATGTGTATCTTGCTAGAAATATACAAATTAACTAGACATCTTTTAGTAAATACAGTTTATTTGATGAACAAAGGTTTTCAAAGCGGGGAGAAAGAAGGAGCCACCAGCCTATACCGTGTCAGAAGGCACGACTTTCTTCTCCAGTCTCCTCATGGCTGACTTCATCTCCTGGTTCCTCAGAGTGTAGATCAAGGGGTTCAGCAGAGGGGAGATGACAGTGAGGGTAGCAGAGATGGCTTTGTCCGTGGGGAGGGTGGTGAAGGGCCGGGCATAGACATAGATGCCGGGCACAAAGTGCAGGGTCACCACAGTGATGTGGGAGGTGCAGGTGGAGATGGCTTTCTTCCTACCGTCCCCTGCCTGAAATTTCAGCATCATTAGGATAACTATGTAGGATACTAGCAAGAAGATAAACCACAGGGTAGTGACTAAGCCATTGTTGGAAATCATCAGGAGCTCCAGTGCAAAGGTGTCAGTGCAGGCAAGTTTGAGGACCTGAG
>NW_011889141.1:766470-768199 GCF_000151845.1 Pteropus vampyrus
GTGTGCAGAATGAGTTGACTTAACAGGAGAATAAAAATTATAACCTAGTAAGTGTAGTTGATTCATTGACAATATATTTGAGTACATAAATATGATGCTATGGGAAAAATAATGAGCAGGGTCCTTGGTGATGAAAAGGTTGGAGATTCTCACTTTATTCCAGGAGGTATGAGTTTGCTCTTCAGTCTCCTCATGGCTGACTTCATCTCCTGGTTCCTCAGAGTGTAGATCAAGGGGTTCAGCAGAGGGGAGATGACAGTGAAGGTAATGGAGATGGCCTTGTCCGTGGGGAGGGCAGTGAAGGGCCGGGCATAGACATAGATGCAGGGTACAAAGTGCAGGGTCACCACAGTGACGTGGGAGGTGCAGGTGGAGATGGCTTTCTTCCTGCCGTCCCCTGCCTGAGACTTCAGCATCATTAGGATGACCGTGTAGGATACCAGCAGGAAGATAAACCACAGGGTAGTGACTAAGCCATTGTTGGAAATCATCAGGAGCTCCAGTGCAAAGGTGTCAGTGCAGGCGAGTTTGAGGACCTGAGGGACGTCACAGTAGAAAGTGTCAAGGACATTGGGCCCACAGAAGGGGAGCGGGAGCAACAGGGCAATCTGCACGATGGAGTGGGTAAAGCCCCCCACCCAGGAGGCTGCAATGAGGGCAGAGCAACGCCCCCGACTCATGATGGTCACGTAGTGCAGGGGCTTGGAGATGGCCACGTACCGGTCTAACGCCATCACCGACAAGGAAAATACATCCACCCCTCCAATGAGGTGGAAGAAAAACATCTGTGTCATGCAGCCTGGGTAGGAAATGGTCTTCATCCTTGACAGGAGGTCTACGAGGACCTTCGGAGCAGTGATGGAGGAGAAGCAGATGTCCAGGATGGCTAGATTACGAAGCAGGAAGTACATGGGGGTTTGAAGGCGGGACTCGCAGGTCACGGTGACCATGATGAGGAGGTTCCCCAGCAGAGTTGTCATGTACACTGAACTCAATAAAAGAAATAGGAGCAAGCTCAAGTCTTGGGACTGAGTAAGTCCCAGAAATATAAATTCTTTTACCCTGGTGTCATTTCCCGACTCCATTGAATCATGTTCTTTCCTTCTTCCTTGTGTAGCCTGGAAAAAAAATTAAAGTGTTATTTCAGAAAATGTTTACCGTCCCTTAACAGATTCAGGTTTACAGAGTCAGGTGTTAGGTGTGAAAACTAGTGAGATGTTGTCACCAATGAACAGCTGTTTTAAGGTTAAGGTTAAGCTAATGTGTCCAAAATGACATCTTATTACACAAGCATTTATTCTGTAAATTATATTTTAGAAAATGCACACAAATAGTGTTCTAAGTATATATGTTCTAGGTATCCAAGATAAATAGGTGGATGTTATATATTCAGAAAAGGACTATTGTGGAACAAGGGACATTAAAAATGGAGTCAGCCTGGCGTGTGGGTAAGGCAGGGCCTGTGGGTATGACAGGACTTTCGAGCTCCACAGGAACATGTTTTGTTTCCTTCCAGACTGGCTGCTCTATTTAAATGGTTCGGGAAGCTCTATCTGCAGTGGTTCTCTTTGAACCGAATTCCACAGAAGCACTCCTCCATTTTTTTTTTTTTTTTTTAAATCACAAATTTAATTCTATGGAAAATTAAAAATTTTAAAGCCATATAATTCTTCTCTATTTCTCTATTGGTGTTTTCTTCCTTAAAGAGACTTTTTGTTTCTATCTTTAC
>NW_011889141.1:768494-770881 GCF_000151845.1 Pteropus vampyrus
TGGAGCATTAAATACAAAGCCAAGTAAGACATGGTTCCAGCCGTTGTAGACTGAAGAGTCTACAGGTCTAATATTCATCATAGGAGCAAATATTCTGGTGACTTCAAGAGGGTCTCGTGGTGTTGCCGAAAAAAGAGGATGTCGTTCTTTTTCCTGTTGCAGGGTTGCTATGGCATGACTCGGTTTTCTTGCTCTTGGCTATTGAATGGTGAATTGCTTAGAAATGTGGCCTGTTCATCCATGGAAGTCACGTGTTATTGTGACTACTTCATACTAATTAGATTACTGGCTCAATAATTATTTTCAAATGTTTATAATATGCTATTGCGAAATAGATGGAAAGCATGTATAAATACGAATCTCAATGACCATCAGTAATTCATTCATGTCGTGGAAAACACACTGAAACATGAGAGAAATTTTAAGTGCTCCATACTACAGTTAACTTAGCCGTGTGCTGTACAGAGTCCTCTAGAGCTTCTTCGTTTCGTCTCAGTGATGCAATCCTTGCTCGAGTGTGGGGAGAGAATAAAGATAGTGACCGGCTCTGAGAGGTGGTCCATATGCATCAATATCCTCTCCTCCGCCTCTTTCCCTTTGTGGATCAAAGATAAGAGAGTGGAGGGAACACACAGCAGGAGAGACGTTGGTACTGTGAGACTAAGGCCTGTTTCTTAAAAATCATCATGCTTAGGAATTTTATAATATGTGTTCCGTGTCATACTAGGCAAGTGAACATTTATTGCGATCTCCAACTGTATATGGATAAATTGGACCACATTGTCAGAGGGCTTACAGCCTATGGAAAGTGGGTGATTTGTGTAAATTGCTGCACATAGTGCATAAGAAAATGCGAAATGAATCATGAGCGAATTAGCGGTAGATTAGGCTGGGCTAGGAGGTGCGATAGGACATTTCACGATTTCCAGCAGTAACATAGGCTACTATATGTTGAGTGCTTTCTATGTGTAAAGAGGTATGAGAAGTTATTTAATTTTTATCACCGTCCTTTAGCGATGTTATTCTTATGAAAGATGTTATGAATCAATGTTTGGCTGAAGGGAAGAGATGGAAATAGGATGGAAGAAACAGTTGTCTTTTCCCCTTCAATCAGAGAGATATATATAGTCTAATTTAATATCATATATAGAGAGAGTTGAATTTTGTATAGTAAGAATGTTTGATAAAGTCTGTCTGAAGATGAGAATTTGGCAGAAAGGGGCTCTGGAAAGCCAATTTCCATTGACCCGAGTCTGAGGCAGCGTCACCGCAAAGCAACTCAAAGTCTCACAGCGCATGATCCCGTCTCTGACAGCGAAGGGAAGGCATCGCTGAAATCTCTCTTAACACAGTATCCTTCTTCCCAGTGACTAACATCCACCTTTGTAGTTTCTGCCAGTGAGACCATCTTGGCTCTGAAGCATTTAATATACCTGGAAAATATCAAAGTCAAACTATTTATGCATAATCAAAATAACATCTCAACTTCACTATGCATAACCCTAACCTTAGCTAGAAGTTTAATGTCTTTACCTGATTCCTGTGATCCTGAAACTCCAACTGCAAGATGCATGCTATCAGGTGCAGTGCAGAAGAGAATACCGGTGACGTGAATTCTTGAACATTTTGTTTCTGAAGGTAAGGTCCTTTGGAAGACTAAAGATCTTATAGTGCCTTTGCTCCGTTTTCAGGAGAGAAAGGGCAGGTTCAAAGAATCACATCTTCAAGAACTTCCATTCTGTGCCTGTCTTATGTAGAAATCCCTGAGCCTCGGGCCTAATATAAGAATTGCAAAGGGAATAATTTTGGACAAGAAAATGGAAGTCTAGAGCCTGATTCTGCCATTGGTGATGAAGTTGCAATGGGAGTTATTAAAAAGTTACCGAGACATGCGTGTGTGTACACACACATTTTGATAAGTGTCCAAATTGTTTAGAGACAGTCCATCTATCCCCTTGTCTGCAGCTCAATGAGAATGTTGGGAAAACATGCCAAATATTGTGCCCAAGAGACTCCAAGAGTCCAATTTTCATGGCTTGCAAGGCTCAGAGGACACTGTATTACAAGCGAGTTTCAATTAGATGGCTAAAACCTGCAAGAAGAGAAATGGACCTCAAGTCCTTTGCTACCAGTTTGGATTCTAATTATACACAGGATGATTATAGTCTCTCGATGTTGGTCTGATTCTCCACATGTAGAGACACCTGGGTTAGACAATACTTGAGGAACGCATATATTTCCTCTTTTCCAACAGTCTACTCTTATGGAATCTCTCAATTTGGATACAGCTAGTGATTGAAGACAAAATCCATTTATCGAACGGTTCGATCTTATCAAGAATGCACTTCCATGTTTTCCAGAATGATGTTAGCTTTGCATTTAACTGC
>NW_011889141.1:771260-777045 GCF_000151845.1 Pteropus vampyrus
ATATAGTATATGTATATATTCCAAATATATACACCGTCTTTATCCATTCATCCATCTCTAGAAACTTAGGTTTTTTCCATATCTTGGCTATTGTGAATAACGCTGTAATGAACATGGGAGTGTTGATACCCCTTTGATACCCTGATTTCATTTCCTTTTGATATATACCCATAGATGAGATTGATGACAGGGTAGTTCCAGTTTTAGGTTTTTGAGAAACCTCTGCACTGTTTTTCAGTAGCGGCTACGTCAATTCATATGTCCACCAATAAGACACAAGCAAGAGCTAATGCTTATCTCTTGTCTTTTTGATGATAGCCATTCTAACAGGTGTTAAGTGATATCTCATTGTGGTTCGGGATAGAGGGGTAGATAATAGGGAATGTTGACTGTGTGTCTGATTAATGCCAGGGGTGGTGTTACCCATGGCAACTATCGTATTCTCAACATTTATCATGCTTCGTTCATAACAATCTTGTGAGTAGACGATGTTCTTTCCATATCACAAGTGATGAAATGCAGGTAAAATATGTCAGCCGAGAGTCACAAATAATACCCAAATAGCCTTTCGGTTGTCAATTTCAATCTTTTACCCCATACATGTCCCAGTGCTCAAGCCTGTAGTTTGTGTAATTTCATGTCTTCCTTTTGTTCTTACATTCCCTCTCATAGAGTCAAAGGGCTATGAGGATGTACAGAAAAATGTGGAGAATGGGCCAGCTGTCTACCTGACCCTTAGGCAAACAGTTTGAGAAAACCAAATCAGAGCTGGATTTCCAATGTTAATGTGACTATTCACCCCAGTTCACTGCTCTCGGAAGGTCCAAGTTTCCTCCTCAGTCTCTTCACAGCTGACTTCCTATCCTGGTTCCTCGGGGTGTAAATCATGGGGTTGAGCGTGGGGGTGATGTCCGTGTTATTGATGGACACGACCGTGTCCATGAGCGGCACCTTGAACGGCCGGCAGCAGATGGAATCGCAAGGCACAAAGTGAAGCGTCACCACCAGGATGTGGGAGGAACAGGTGGAGAGGGCCCTTTTCCGACCCTCCCCACAGTGAGCTCTCAGCAGCATCACCGGAATGACAGTATAGGACCCCAGGAGCAGGAGGAACCACAGCAGGACCACCAACCCATTGTTAGAGATCATGAGACGTTCCAGGGCAGAGGTGTCAGTGCAAGCCAGTTTGACCACCTGGAGTACATGACAGTAGAAGGCGTCTAGGACATGTGGCCATGTCCTGGAGCGGAAGCATCAGCATGATGTGGACAATTGAGTGCAAAGAGCCACCCACCCAGGAAGCCACCACCAGGGCCACCCACACCTCTCTCCTCATAATGGCCACATAATGCAAGGGTTTGGCGATCGCAAGCTCTCTGTCATGGGCCGTCCCAGAGAGGAACAAAATATCTGCCCCACTGGCAAAGTGAGAGAACGAGATCTGTGCCATGCAGCCATTGGAGGGGATGGTTGTCCTCTCTGACAAAAGGTCTACCAGGAACTTGGGAATAGTGACAGGTGAAAAACAATGTCCATGACTGCTTTGTTCCGTATAGGAAGTCTGCGGGGGTGTGGATTGGGACTCACAGGTGGTGTTTACCACGATGAGGGCGTTGCCCAGCATGGTTGTTACATACACAGCAAGGAAGAACACAAACAGGAAACCCTCCGGCTCCCAGAAGCGAGTGAGATCCAGGAAGACGCATTCCTTCCCATTCGTGCCGTTGCTCTCCCCCAAGATGGGGGTCAGCCTCCTCCAGGTCTGCCTTGGGGGAAGACGTGTTAGGATTAGGGGTACGACGTCATGAGGTGGCGACGTCATTTATCAGGTATTGTCATAAGGCTCTTTCAAGCATCCAGGTGATCATGACTGCTCAGAAGACTGGTCTGGAAATTGTTTTTCCTGATGATTCCTCTTTCCTACTATAAATACCCGGGGTTGACAGGAAGAGCTGACACACTCCTATATCCTTACTCTGACCAGAGGGAGATGGACAGACTATGCTCATTTGATTGTGGCTTATCTTATGTCCTGTAAGATAAGCCATGTATGCCATGCTTTCTATTTTACCAAAGGTTTTCACGTGCAACATCGCATCTTGATTTTGATTTTTATGATGTCTCTAGCGGTTTACAGAGTTTTTATGATTATCTCCATTTTATATAGGGAGCTCAGAGCAGTTAATGACTTGCCCACGTTTGCATAATTTCAAAATGAGTAAGTGGCAAATCGAGGATTTCAACTCAAATACTTTTTATGACTAGACAAATGCCCTCCTTGAGCGAATTTTTGTCAGACTCCTCTGAACCCTCTTTTTGAGGGCTGAATCTCAGCCTTCTGTGTCTTTCCTTGCTGAGCCTAATTTTAGCAAGATTTCTGCTACATCGTCTTGGCAAGAAGCCCCTACCTTTGATATCTGATCCAATTCTTCACCCTTTGTATGGAACTCCATGTATCTAAATTCTTGGCTTGTCTTTGACCAGAACCTTGAGTTGCTAATTGCGCAAGAACCCCCTTATCCTTGATGTCTCCCCTTAGATTCCATCCAGGGATCCCTTCACTCTGTTAATTGGCTGTCAATCCGCTTTTGTCCTCGTTGTACTTGGACTGAGCTTAATCTCTCTCCTCTATTGCAATAGTCTTGAATCAAATCTGTCTTGTCATTTTAGAAAGTGTCTCGTGAGTAATTTTTTAAAACCGTCTCCAGAGGTTATTCTAATGTATCATTGAGCTAGATGAGAGAGTCTGAAGTTTACTTTGGTTTATTGGAATTATAGTGGGTAGGTAAGGCTTGAACAGTTAATTAAATAGCCTGACTTCTTAATTCTTATATCCTCCTTAAAAAAAAAAAATAAAAGAGAAGAATCAGGCCCTCAGAAGTGCTCCTTCCTGCACTCTGGGATACAAGGACTCGCCTGGGCCCACAGGGCTCTTGGTACAATGTAGAGCTTCAATCATTATTCTGAGCCCATGTAAGTATCACAGAGAAACTGATCCTTAAAGCTTCGTGATCTCAGAGGCGACTGAACTGAACCCGCCTCACTTTAGGAGTAAGCAGAGAATTATGTACATTTTTCCAGAAGCAGTCTTTGAATTGGTGAAAGATGGAGAAGTCAACAAAGTTTTTCAAGTACTTCCGTGATTTTGTGTTTGTTTGTTGTGAGAACACTGAAGACCTATGCTTTAATAAATTTCAAGTATACGATATTATCACCTAGAGTCACATTGTTGTGCCTTCAATACCAGGATTTACTTTTCTTGCATAACTGATCTTCGTACCCCTTGATCAGATGTCCTCATTTCCCCTTCCTCCAAGACCCTGGTCATCACTCTCTGTTACTGTGGAGATGACCAAATCCAGTTCAGCAATAGAAAGTAAGTCGATAGTCTTGGCATTTGAAGCAATGGATTTATAGTTGAAGAAAACAGAATAAGAAAAATAAAGTAAATGAGATGAAAAAACATAGCATGTTTTTTAAAATAAATGCATAATAAAGTACCCTGAAACCAACCTATTTCTTATGGTTCCCCGCCAGTTCTGTTATGGTCGGGTGTATTTTCATAGTTTGATTTGAGGGGTTAGGATATACAGAAAATCTCTTAAATAAAAATCTCTGTTGATTTTCCCAGATCCCCGATGTTCTCACTATTAGAACAATTTAATTCCTGTGGAAAAGTGAATTTCCTCTGTAAGAGTTCTTTGACTATGATCCAATAGGAACCCTGCTTTACAATCCTAGCATTCGGTAACCTGTCTCAAGAACCGAAGCTCTGAAATTTCTTACTGCCTTTGAGGGATCGGCAGAAAGCTATACAAATGCTATTCTGTATTAGGAATTATATCAAGGTTGTCTGCGAAGAACAGCCCACCTTCTGATTGTGTTGAGGGCCAGATCTATTTCGTTCCCCCCATTTTAGATCCCCAAGGGTAGTATTTGTTCTAGACCCAAGTATAAGGGACAGCTCCCTTGGTAAACTGGTAAGATCCTTCCTCTTAGACAATGAAGACTATGTACCGGGCCATTTCTTTTTTGTTTTGTCTTCCATACACTCAAAAAGGTACATGGAGCTTAATTTCCTCCTTTATGTTTTTTCAAGTATAGTCTTTCAACAGCTCTAACATTTTATCGCTTTACTGTGTGTTTTGTGTTAGTCTCCCTAATCCTTTGTGGAGCGTGATGGGAAAATACATTGGTTACTAAATTAGAGACTGGTTTTCATAGGTATGTGGCAATCAGGCAGGTTGTGGATAAGCTTTGGTCATAGGATAAGCATCGGAATGGGGCACGAGCCAGGAGTGCAGAGCAGTCTTAGGAGACAGGGGTGAAAAGGGAATATGGAAACTAGGGATAGACAAGTGGTATCAGGAGAGAGATCTGTAGAATGTGCAGGAGGTGAGGAGCCACAGAGACATATTGCTCTCTTCAGTTTTCCTAGTTGGGCTCTAATTCCTATTTTCAAATAATGCTGCATCCTTCATTTTGTGAATGCATTTTCATGTGCATCTTTAAACATAGACATAGACTTGCTAGATCAAATGATATATTAATTTTCTAATTATAATTGTTAAAGTATTATAAAGCAGCAGCCTAATTCTAATTGTGTTTGAATATTTGATTTCTTCTTATAGATAGTTACTATGAGCTGAAATAAATTTCGGCACTTTTTAACTTCTCTTGGAAATGGAAGATTGAAGATTTTGCCATCTTAAATAAATGTCAAAAATAAATTAATCGAAATATTAGAATGAAGTCTAAATTAAAAAAATAATTTCTGGGGTAGAGAAGAAATTTGTAAGCATTACACCAAAGGTTATTAGATTTGTCTAAATAAAAATATGAAACTAGCATTTTTCAAAAGTGTTAAAAATAAGTTAAAACTAAAAATAAATGAAAACTTGAGAAAATATATGTAAAAATAAAAAATAGAGTTAATACTTTTGCTATACAAAGCATTCTTATCATTCAGTTAAGAAACAGATACTTTGAAACAAAAATGGGTCATAAACCACAGAGAAATATAGTTGATCAGCCCACATATGAAAAGATGGTCAATCACATTATTCAAAGAAATGCAAGTTAAAATTGCACTTCTGATCTAGAAGATTGAGCAGTGTTGTAAAGATCCATTATAGACATGAATGTGGAAAAAGAGACACATCCGTATCTGGTTGGTTGGAGTGTACAGAGAGACCAACCTTCAGGGGTCATTCTGGAAATATGCATCAAACATAAAATGTGCAAATCCTTTGACTCAGAAATTCTACTTTAGGAATGTATGCTAAAGCGTTAATAAACCAAGGGCTTAATGTCATAAGTACAAAGAAAGCTCATTATGGTACAGTTTGGAAGAAATTAGGTTTAAAGTTAATGTCTGTTATATAAAACTGGTTCGATAAATTATGGTTCAATGAACAATTCGGCCATTCAAATTGATTCAAATTGATAAGAACTTTACTCTTAGACATGGTCAGAGTCTCTTTCAGTGACGAGCTGAAGCACAGACTGTATCATTTAACGTTATTTTTGGAAAAAAACCCCTACATGACTAGAAAAAGTCTGGAAAGATGTCTGTCTCCTTAGTAACAGCCATTATCTGTGAATAATTGGATTTTGATAATTTTTTAAAAGAGATATTCTAGTGTATCCAGTTTTAAAAATGACTATAAATGGCTTATGATATTGAAAAATAAAAATAAAAAACACCTCATACACATACCTACAACTTGAAGTAAAGGTTTTCCGCAGTAATCTGAGCTCCGAGAGTATGCCTCTTGTATTTTCT
>NW_011889141.1:777095-781495 GCF_000151845.1 Pteropus vampyrus
TAAGGGACAGCTCCCTTGGTAAACTGGTAAGATCCTTCCTCTTAGACAATGAAGACTATGTACCGGGCCATTTCTTTTTTGTTTTGTCTTCCATACACTCAAAAACGTACATGGAGCTTAATTTCCTCCTTTATGTTTTTTCAAGTATAGTCTTTCAACAGCTCTAACATTTTATCGCTTTACTGTGTGTTTTGTGTTAGTCTCCCTAATCCTTTGTGGAGCGTGATGGGAAAATACATTGGTTACTAAATTAGAGACTGGTTTTCATAGGTATGTGGCAATCAGGCAGGTTGTGGATAAGCTTTGGTCATAGGATAAGCATCGGAATGGGGCACGAGCCAGGAGTGCAGAGCAGTCTTAGGAGACAGGGGTGAAAAGGGAATATGGAAACTAGGGATAGACAAGTGGTATCAGGAGAGAGATCTGTAGAATGTGCAGGAGGTGAGGAGCCACAGAGACATATTGCTCTCTTCAGTTTTCCTAGTTGGGCTCTAATTCCTATTTTCAAATAATGCTGCATCCTTCATTTTGTGAATGCATTTTCATGTGCATCTTTAAACATAGACATAGACTTGCTAGATCAAATGATATATTAATTTTCTAATTATAATTGTTAAAGTATTATAAAGCAGCAGCCTAATTCTAATTGTGTTTGAATATTTGATTTCTTCTTATAGATAGTTACTATGAGCTGAAATAAATTTCGGCACTTTTTAACTTCTCTTGGAAATGGAAGATTGAAGATTTTGCCATCTTAAATAAATGTCAAAAATAAATTAATCGAAATATTAGAATGAAGTCTAAATTAAAAAAATAATTTCTGGGGTAGAGAAGAAATTTGTAAGCATTACACCAAAGGTTATTAGATTTGTCTAAATAAAAATATGAAACTAGCATTTTTCAAAAGTGTTAAAAATAAGTTAAAACTAAAAATAAATGAAAACTTGAGAAAATATATGTAAAAATAAAAAATAGAGTTAATACTTTTGCTATACAAAGCATTCTTATCATTCAGTTAAGAAACAGATACTTTGAAACAAAAATGGGTCATAAACCACAGAGAAATATAGTTGATCAGCCCACATATGAAAAGATGGTCAATCACATTATTCAAAGAAATGCAAGTTAAAATTGCACTTCTGATCTAGAAGATTGAGCAGTGTTGTAAAGATCCATTATAGACATGAATGTGGAAAAAGAGACACATCCGTATCTGGTTGGTTGGAGTGTACAGAGAGACCAACCTTCAGGGGTCATTCTGGAAATATGCATCAAACATAAAATGTGCAAATCCTTTGACTCAGAAATTCTACTTTAGGAATGTATGCTAAAGCGTTAATAAACCAAGGGCTTAATGTCATAAGTACAAAGAAAGCTCATTATGGTACAGTTTGGAAGAAATTAGGTTTAAAGTTAATGTCTGTTATATAAAACTGGTTCGATAAATTATGGTTCAATGAACAATTCGGCCATTCAAATTGATTCAAATTGATAAGAACTTTACTCTTAGACATGGTCAGAGTCTCTTTCAGTGACGAGCTGAAGCACAGACTGTATCATTTAACGTTATTTTTGGAAAAAAACCCCTACATGACTAGAAAAAGTCTGGAAAGATGTCTGTCTCCTTAGTAACAGCCATTATCTGTGAATAATTGGATTTTGATAATTTTTTAAAAGAGATATTCTAGTGTATCCAGTTTTAAAAATGACTATAAATGGCTTATGATATTGAAAAATAAAAATAAAAAACACCTCATACACATACCTACAACTTGAAGTAAAGGTTTTCCACAGTAATCTGAGCTCCGAGAGTATGCCTCTTGTATTTTCTTTTCCTTTTCTGTAAAATTGTCTTAGGAAAGTTGACTTAAGGAAAGAAGCAGATGGGGAAAACCATCTAATTGTTCTTTGGTCTGTTCCGGTTTTGTGGAGCTTTGCCTGGAGGCATCTAATAGAGAGCCCGGACCAGCCAGGTCAGGTCTCTGGAAACTGGGATGGAGGCTTCTTACTACTGGCTTCCCTTTTGAATTCATATGATTCCCCTCGCTTCTCTGATTAATCACCTTCAAAGGCTTTAGACTATCAGGCACAACGTTAGGCCAGGATCAAATGGCGGCCTTTCTGTCTTGTAACCTCCGGCTTGCATTACGGAACCTAGAAGCAGCTTGTTCAAAAAAACACTGCCTTTGAATTCAGGTTCACTTTTTAAATTTTATTTATTTTATTTTTAGATTTTATTAAATTTATTGGGGTGACATTGGTTAATAAAATTATATAGGTTCAAGTATATGATTCAATAATATGTCACATGTACATCGCATTGTGTGTTCACCACCCGAAGTCAAATGACCTTCCATCACCAGATATTTGACCCCCTTTACACATATTTTTAAATTTTGGCTGTGTGACCCTGAGCAGCTTAACCTCTATGTACTTCAGAATCTTTCTCCACAGAATGGGGATCATAGAGCTTGCTTTGCTGTGGGGTTTACTTGAGCTAATCTAGCACTTTTACTCCCTGTCATTATGTATCTATTTGTTTCTGCCTCCTCTTCCAAGTGCAGACTCCTCAAAGGCAGGGACTTTGTTTCATCACCATTGTGTCCCCAGCTGTTACTGGCCACCTAGTTATTCAGCAATGTTTTCTGAAGCGATGAACAAACAAATGGATGACCGGATGCGGAGTATTTACCCAACAAGCACTTGTTCTTTATCGCTCCATCTCCAGCCTCATTCCAAACTTGCCCCTTTGGGCCCCTTTTGTTGCCGCATAGGTCAGTTCGATGACACTTAGTAACCTTCAAAGCAATATATAAATGGAAGGTATTCATATCATCATAATGCTGATGTCGTTTGTATAATCGTGTTTCTCTCCAGTTCCCAGCCGGCTTTTAATAACTTCTTTTTAAAAGAAAGGGACTGAGCCAGTTATTTTCCTGTACATCGAAGGTACTCAGTAGATGTTTATGGAATGAGTTTTAATACCCCCCACACCTCCCACAAAAAAATCACCTTTTAATTTAAATGTGTCTTGAGAAGTAGTATTTTGCATGGAAGGCAGAATTTCTAAATGGTGTATATATGAAGAATAGCACATGGATGTTTTACCTTTCAGGGACTGAAGACTGAACACTATAGAAATTATAAGTTTGTGTGTGTGCTAAGCCAACGTTGCCTCAGGCTGCCCTCAGCTATCTTTGGGTTAGAAAGGGGAGCCTTCCGGGTTCCCCATCTTCACAGTTCGGCTCTTCTTTACCCAAACACATGCGTAGTCCACACCCTTAGACATGGGACCGGAAGTCTAATAACATCATAATCAGCATAGGGAATAGTGGCAGATATTTGTAGGAAATGTAATCTTCAAAGAGGAAGATGGCAGTTGCAGATGCAATGGGAATTATTAAAAAGTTGCTAAGCAACACCCGTGAATATTGGGATTTTTCCATCTGTCTTTCTGTCATTGCTTTCTCGTTTAACTCTACTGTGGTCTGAGAGCATACTTTGAATAATTTGTGAAGCTGTGTTTTACGGCCCAGAATGTGGTCTATCTTGGTGAATGTTCCATCTGAGCTCGAGGAGAATGTGCATTCTGCTGTTGATGGATAAAACATTTTATAAATGTCAAGTAGATCCAGTTGATTAATGTTGCTATTCAAGTCACCTGCATCCTTATTGATTTTCTGGATATTGAATCTGTCAATTACTGATTGGTAGGTGTCAGTCTCCAACTATAATAGTGGATTTATCTATTTTTCCTTGTATTTCTATCAGTTTTTGCCTTGCTTATTTTGACACTTTGTTATTAAGTGCATATACATTAAGGCTTGTTATGTATTCTCAGAGAACAGACCCTTTTCTCATTATCATTATAAAGACCATCTTTTTATCTCCGATAATTTTCTTTGTTCTGAAGTCTGTTTTAATTCAGATTAATATATCTACTCAAGCTTTCTTTTGGTTTACCTTTCTCCATTGCATTACTTTTAATCTCTGTGTCTTTAATATTTAATGTGGGTTTCTTGTTCTATGGGAACTACACATTTTCTAAACATAGTCTTTTAAAAAAATCCACTTTGCAGTCTTTTTTATTTTTATTTTTTAAATTTTATTATTAGTTTCAAATATACAGTACATTGGTTAGACATTTATATAGTTTATGAAACAATCCCCCTAATTGCTCCCTCCCTCCCCTGGCCCTCCACCTAGCTATTACATTAATGCTACTTGCATTCCCTCTGCTGTGCTCCCCATGCCCATCTATCAACTACTAATTTGTACTTCTTAAACTCTTCTTTTAATTGGTGTATTTAGACTATTTACATAATAAGGTTGCTTAAAGAAACCCTTGTTATTGTAAACTTTCACTTTTAGCAAAATAAGGCATAATTATAGAACAAACC
>NW_011889141.1:781545-782932 GCF_000151845.1 Pteropus vampyrus
GAAGCAGATGGGGAAAACCATCTAATTGTTCTTTGGTCTGTTCCGGTTTTGTGGAGCTTTGCCTGGAGGCATCTAATAGAGAGCCCGGACCAGCCAGGTCAGGTCTCTGGAAACTGGGATGGAGGCTTCTTACTGTTGGCTTCCCTTTTGAATTCATATGATTCCCCTCGCTTCTCTGATTAATCACCTTCAAAGGCTTTAGACTATCAGGCACAACGTCAGGCCAGGATCAAATGGTGGCCTTTCTGTCTTGTAACCTCCAGCTTGCATTATGGCAACTAGAAGCAGCTTGTTCAAAAAAACACTGCCTTTGAATTCAGGTTCGCTTTTTTATTTTATTTATTTTATTTTTAGATTTTATTAAATTTATTGGGGTGACATTGGTTAATAAAATTATATAGGTTCAAGTATATAATTCAATAATACGTCACATGTACACTGAAGTCAAATGACCTTCCGTCACCAGATATTTGACCCCCTTTACACATATTTTTAAATTTTGGCTGCATGACCCTGAGCAGCTTAACCTCTATGTACTTCAGAATCTTTCTCCACAGAATGGGGATCATAGAACTTGCTTTGCTGTGGGGTTTACTTGAGCTAACCTAGCACTTTTACTCCCTGTCATTATGTATCTATTTGTTTCTGCCTCCTCTTCCAAGTGCAGACTCCTCAAAGGCAGGGACTTCGTTTCATCACCATTGTGTCCCCAGCTGTTACTGGCCACCTCGTTATTCAGCAATGTTTTCTGAAGCGATGAACAAACAAATGGATGACTGGATGCGGAGTATTTACCCAACAAGCACTTGTTCTTTGTCGCTCCATCTCCAGCCTCATTCCAAACTTGCCCCTTTGGGCCCCTTTTGTTGCCGCATAGGTCAGTTCGATGACACTTAGTAACCTTCAAAGCAATATAAAAATGGAAGGTATTCATATCATCATAATGCTGATGTCGTTTGTATAATCGTGTTTCTCTCCAGCTCCCAGCCAGCTTTTAATAACTTCTTTTTAAAAGAAAGGGACTGAGCCAGTTATTTTCCTGTACATAGAAGGTGCTCAGTAGAAGTTTATGGAATGAGTTTTAATACCCCCCACACCCCCCACAAAAAATCACCTTTTAATTTAAATGTGTCTTGAGAAGTAGTATTTTGCATGGAAGGCAGAATTTCTAAATGGTGTATATATGAAGAATTGCACATGGATGTTTTACCTTTCAGGGACTGAAGACTGAACACTATAGAAATTATAAGTTTGTGCGTGTGCTAAGCCAACGTTGCCTCAGGCTGCCCTCAGCTATCTTTGGGTTAGAAAGGGGAGCCTTCCGGGTTCCCCATCTTCACAGTTCGGCTCTTCTTTACCCAAACACATGCGTAGTCCACACCCTTAG
>NW_011889141.1:784332-825765 GCF_000151845.1 Pteropus vampyrus
TTAGATCATATTTTAGGTATTGCTTTGTGTCTGGCATCTTTTGCTTAACAGTATGCTTATGAGGTCAATCCATGTTGTTGTGTGTAGCTATAATTTATTTACATTTATCACTATATGATATTCTATGGTATAATATAGTCTTATTATTCATCCACATCTTTATGGACATTTAAATTGTTTATTATTTGGAGCTTTTATAAACAACACAATTGTTTTAGTCCAAGTCTCCTGAGAAGCAGACACCCATAAAGGACTGAACATGCAAGAGTTTTAGTAAAGGAGATTTCTGTGAGAGGAAACATGGAGAGGGCCAGCGAAGTTGGGATTGATAGAAGACCACAATGCAAGCTCGATCTTTTGAAGGAGAGAGGGAAGGAAGATTTGGGTGGAAGCTGAGTCTCACTTTGGCTTTGTGTTGGCAGAAAGGGATGGTAAGAGAGTGTAGTGGTTTCATGTTGGGTGGGCTTTGCAGACTAAAAATAGTACTCGTTTCTAGTTCTAATTGAGATTTACTAGTCGTGTGACTTAGGGCTACCATTATACCAATAGGTTATTCTTGAGGCTCACTGTCATTTGTTCAGTGGGGATGATTTTGCCTACCTCTTGAAGCTGTTGAGACTCCTGGTTCAGAAGTCATGGATGAAGTTTATAATATAGTTCTAAGCACAGAGTTAGGGCTCTTTTAAAGTGCCATTTTAAGAACAATGGCTCTTGGGCATGGATAGATTATATGTCCTGGGACTCCATGTTGACGCATGCTAAATACAGGAAAAATGAGTCCACTATGAGAATTCCAAGAAAGGTGGTTTTAGAGTTGATGCTGGGGATTTAGTCTTCTTGAGATTGAAAAGTCAATCGGGGGCTGTTTTTAATCATTCTTTTATTTAGCCCTTAAAAATTTTGTTTAGAGAGTAGCCTTGAGAAAGAACTTTCAAAGTTTATTAAGGGTAAGATTTCCTAGCACCATAAATTCTATTTTCTGTTAGCAGAGCCGACACCAGGAGCAGAGCAGTAGGGATATGCTACCTTGAATGTTATTTTAGAAACGAATCAGAATGATTTATCATCAGAGATTTTTGACATAATTGAAATTCCTGAAGGGTTATTGTGAAAGGGATAGAGAATCCTTGAGCTTAGAAGAGGAGATTCTTTTCTTGAGACACAAATTACAGCAATTACATGTGCGTATATAATTTAAGTGTCACACCAATTTCGCAAACGAGATATGAAAATTAAACATTATTCAACTTTAAATTAGTAACACTTCCTTGGTAGATTTAGAGAATGAGGATGTGAGAGCACAAGTGACATCCATAAATCGTTAGCGTTGGCGATTTTTGGATCTGGGATTAGTATCTTGATCATTTGAGAAATATCCACTTTGCGGGTTTTCGTGCTGATTACATCAAACAACTGTGAAGTGTCTGGCATGATGCTCCACGAATACCAGCACTCCGTAAAAGTTGGTTACTTTATGTATACTGTGGGGAATTGGTGGGAGCATCTTGGGAATCGATCCTTCAACTAGATGATAATACTAAAGCCAATCAAACAGAAGAATTTTATTGGAGTCCAAGACCCAGAACGTTTTACACATACTACCTCTTTTAATTGGCTCTTGCCAGTTTCAAATGTCTTAAAACTTATGGCTAAGTTTAAGCTTGACCATTTGGGTTGCCAGTTTTGGTCTGTGCAGTGCATGCATTTTCCAAGTCACCCTAAAATATCGTGAAACCAGAAAGAGTAAAATTAAATAAGTGGAAACCTTTTATCTCTGCTTGAAAACTTTCTTTAAATCTGTTCTCAAAAGTATTTCTGGTAAAATCGAGTTTGTAAATATTTTATAAAATTACTTTAGACTTTAACCAAGTTAAGTCAGCTTCTAATTTCGAGGGGAAAGAAACTAAATTTCAGAGGTGTGAGGTTTCTGAACAAGAGGGAGAAAGCTAATCTTCACAGACTTTTTTTTTTTTCCTTTTTTTTTTTGGAAACAGTGGGCTCATGCTGTGATACAAAAGTCTCTTTTCGCTTTTCTCTATGGTGAGAGAGGGAGGAGGCAGAGGAGGCTGGAGAAGCCTCCGGGAGGGCTCGCACCTGCATAGTGACTAGACCGACACTCAACGTGCCAGGAAGAGAACAAAGCCACAGAGGGGTGAGAAGGATTCCCAAGCGGCAACGTCACGCTGGACAACTCCATTGTAGGTGGTGTCCATGAAAGAGTAGTGACCTAGAGGTGACAGGCTGGGATACACTTTTCTGAGAGAACGGCAAATAATATGGAACGTGGGACTTCAAGGGCTAATCCGTTCAGGTAAAGAAACAAAGATTTTTATAGGCGCGGTGGGTGCAGAGAGAGGAAGGCAAGAGGACCCCAGAAGGTGCTGATCAAAAAGGAGATTGAACTATGACATGGCTGAACTGGTGAAGACACGGTTGAAATCAAGGAGATACCGACCGAGTAGGCAGTTCAGGTGACTGAGATGGAGACGAGCACCCACGTGTTACCGCGGGACTCGAAGTTTCCGGCCCCCCGCGTAGCCAAGATGGAAATGTCCACGGAGGGTAACGCCCCTCAGAATTTGCTTAGCGAATTGCTCAGTGTCCATCATGGGTGTCCTGCTTCACAGGGGTATCTTGGAGAGAGTGTTTCGTGGAGTAGACACCTCGTTTCGTGGTTTGCCTCAACTATACAGAGTGTATCTTTTTGGATTCCGCCCTATGCTAGCAATAAGAGCTATCCCGTTGTGCAACTTCGGCTGTTTGTCGTTGAGTGTGGAAGTCAGCATTCGGGCAGCCTGGGGCCTGGAGTCGGAGGACCTGCGTCTGAATGGAAGTTCCGGCCCTTGCTTCCTGTATAACTCTGGCAAGTCAGTGTTCCTTGTGGGGACCGTGTCCCCTCGTTCGTAATGTAGGGGTAAGTGCATGAGCATCATAGCACCAAATGAGTGTCTACTCAAACAGCTTTTGTGCCTGGTGCAGACTAAGCATCCTATAAAAGGTGGCGGTCGTAATATCTATTGTGACGATAGGCTCTCCTGGGCGGGGCGGGGGCGGGGGGAGTTGCTGAAATAACCTCTCCCCGCTTATGACTATCCACCGTGGGGCCAGTAGACACATGGCCATGGGGAAAGGTGAGAGGGTCAGGCAGGAGGAATCTCGTTTTCAGAGATGCTCGCAGAGGGTCCCCCTTGCCTAAGGCAGAGGCGGAGGAGACCGCCAGGATCGCTGACGCCTCAGGTGGTTTGGCTAGAGATGCTCTTACTCCGCAACTGGGAAAACGCTTCCTTCCTCTCTAGCACCTTCCCCAGGGCCTCCTTGATCTCTTTGTTCCTCCAGCTGTAGATGAGAGGATTCAGCATGGGGGTCACCAGCGTGTAGAACACAGACACCACCTTGTCCCTGCCAAGCGAGTAACTGGAGCTGGGACGCAGGTACATGAAGAGGGCCGTCCCGAACAACAGAGCCACCACCATCAGGTGCGCGGCACACGTGTTGAAGGCTTTCCTCCGACCCTCGGCTGAGCGGATCTTCAAGACGGCAGCCGCGATGTAACCGTAGGAGACGAGGAGGATGAGGGATGATGTGCCCCCAACGGTGGCCACCACGAGGAAATTCACTACTTGACTGAGGAAGATGTCAGAGCACGAGAGTGCCAGGACTGGTGGGAGGTCGCAGAAGAAGTGGTTGATGACGTTGGGACCGCAGAAGTGGAGCCGAAATATAGAGCTGGCTTGGACCAGGGAGCTGAGGAAGCCACCGACATACGCCCCCAACACCATGCGTGCACAGAGGCCCTGGGACATGATGGCAGCGTAGAGCAGGGGGCTGGAGATGGCTGCATATCGGTCGTACGCCATAGCAGTCAGGAGGAAGCACTCAGTTAGGCCCAGGCCGATGAAGAAAAAAAACTGAGCAGCACATCCCCAGAATGGTATGGTCTTCTGTGCCTGGAAGAAGTCGGTGAGCATCTTGGGAGCCACTGTGGAGGAGTAGCTGATGTCGATGAAGGACAAATTGCTGAGGAAGAAGTACATGGGTGTGTGCAGATGGGTGTCACCTCTGATCAGAAAGACGAGGGCCAGGTTCCAGGCCAGCGTCACAAGATAGATGCCCAGGAAGGTGACAAAGAGGAAGGCCTGGAGCTCTGGATGGTCTGCAAATCCCAGGAGGATGAACTCAGTCACTGACGAGCTGTTCCAGGCCTTGGCTGTGAACATGTTGTTCATGGACCACAAGCACAGGATGCAGACCTGGGACAATAACGATAATCCACATTACAGGTGACGTCGACAAATAATGACAAAAGACGTAAGAGGGAGGGCAGAGTATTACAGAGAGTTACGACTTTAAGCAAAGATCCTGTCTCTTTCTTTAGGAAGGCCATGGTAGTCCTTGTCTTAAACGTTTGCTTTTTAATATAGTGCGGGTGGTTTGTACGAGTTTCCACTTTAGGTTTAGACTCCCCGTGATCAGCTGCTGCCCCAACCGTGTAGTAGCTGTGTCACTGTGGGCGGGATAGGCTAACATCTCTAGGTTTCAAGTTCCTTATCTTTAAAATGGCTGACAGTACCTACTTCACATATTCATCTTAAGAATTAAATAAGGCAAAGTGTGTAAAGTGCCTGACTCATCATAAGTCCTCAGAGAAGGTTATTAGGACCGTTTTGTGTGTCCCATATCTGTCACGTCATGCCCTGAAATATCTATTCATCTGACTTCTCTCAAATTTTCATAATAGAATGGAGAATCCAGCAGAGGGGCCAGGTTCAGCTCTGTAGTTGGAAACAATCAATCGGACATTTATAATGTTTTTAATTCAAAAAATTAGGCCAGAAGTATATAGAAATGTTCTTGTCAAATTTTAGATCTGAATTTATTAATGTAGTTCCAGTTTCAAATTTGTCTTCAGTGTGAGGTCTCTTAGCTATTTAATTGTTGGGAATGTGGGCTGTAGATTTAGACTGGATTCAATTCCCAACTTTACCACTTAACGGGTGTGTGATCTTGAGCAGGTCACTAGAAGTCCTAGAAGTTCTAATCTGTAAAATCAGAGATAATAATAGCACTTGCTTTGTTGTTAGGATCTATCTAATGTACCTATTATCTGTCTGTCTACCTACCTACCTACCTACTTACCTACCTATCATCTATGTATGTATGTATGTATGTATGTATGTATGTATGTATGTATGTATCTATCTATCTATCTATCTATCTATCTATCTATCTATCTATCTATCTATCTTCTGTCTAATCTCTTTTAGGGCATATCTGCCCCAAAGTAAGTATTCTATGTGTTTGCTGTTGCTGTTGTTTTTTAAAACCTAATTTACTGTTATCTTCAATCAAAATCTTAAGAATTTTCCGTGTGCAAAGCATCTTTCAAGATCAGGGACCATGTCTGTCGGAATTCTCATCACCCGCTCACACATCCACACTAAGTCCCAGTCCACACAAGTCAGAAGGAGGCCTGCCGTCAGCAGGTCTCGGAAGCTGAGTCCTTTCCTTGCAGAAGGCGCTGGGATACGTGTGGCCGGAGGGCTTGGTGGCTTACGGTGAATAACCCTTAACGGTTTAGAATATATCTTGATCCTTCCCCAGGTCTTAATCTGAACACTTTGGAAATCAACAAAATTACCCTGTCTTTTAAACTACATTTCCAGCCTATTTTGTCTACCTCTTAAAATACAGTGACTCTCACAAATTTTATTTTTCCAAGTGAAAATGTTATTTTATGATAAATGTTATTTTATGATAACATTTAAAGCAATATGCGAGAACTGTAGAATAATTTGAGCAATGAACAGCTGTGAGATAGTAAACCTAAAAATCATGTGCAGTCCCTGATTGATGCAAAAACAAAGAGACAAAACAAAACAAAAAAACCCCAAACCTTTGAAACCAGAAATTGTGACATTCCAGCTCCTGAAATAGCAGCTGTTAAAATTCTGGTGTATGCCTTTCATGTGCAAGTATATGTATGTGTGTGTGGGTGTTTGTTTCATATACTTATTACAGAAATTACTCCAAGTTAGTAACTTTGTAATTTGGAAAGTAGCACACTCACTGCTTGATCTCAATTTTTCTTGCTCAATTTAACTGTGCCACTTGACTTTAAAATCCCTAGTTTATCATAAATCAATCCATATCTACTCATTGCCAGTCAAGGTCTTATTGACCTTTTTTCCTTCAAGATGTAACTGATTTTCAGTTTAGTCTTTTTTTTTTTTTTTGTATTTCTTTTCTTTTTTATATTAGGCTGTAACTCTTGATTTGGGCACATGTTTGGGTTTTTATAAATAACCAATTTTTTCTTAACACTAAGAGTATCAAATTCAGGATTATCAGCTTGTTTATGATCATATCTTCTATTTTCTTTTTTTTTAAATTAAATCTATCGTGGCGACATTGGTTAATAAAATTACATAGGTTTCACATGTACAATTCAATAATACATCATCTGTATATTGCATTGTGGCTATTGTCATCCCTTAATGATATAAAGATACTCTCTATTTTTTTTTTATATCCACTTAATAAGACCTCAGCCATTTAGCAAGGTAGGGACTCGGGGTCCGTGATGTGGTTCAGGGTTGTCTGGGGCCCCCATTCAAGTTAGCAGAAGGGACATGGGATAAGGCTTCAGGACGAATCCGGTTCTAATCCTGACTCTGTGGTTGGCCCGCTGTGGGATGTTAGACAACTCATTTAGCCTTTCTGAGTCTTAATTTCTCCATTTGTAAAATGGAGATAACAGTGACTACTTAACAGAGTTGTCTGAAGATTGCTCGAGATAATGCATGGAAGTCTCCTGAGCCTCGAGATAGGATAGTTGCTTAATCTATTGGGACTGTGATTACTATTCATAGGGAATATTCCTTAAAAAATTATTTATAGAACCAATACTTTTTTTTTTAAACACTTCCTCATGTCATAGGTTGAAGTATGCTTATCTTCAGAAATGAGGACTCCACTAATGTACCACGCAGATTTGTAAGAAGTGTTCAGGGGACGAGGTTGAAGAATTTAACGATCTGGGGGTTGATATGTCAACCAAAAATCTGCTGTGCCATTAGAAGGGCAAATTTTCATATTTAAGGATAAAATTTCCCCAACCCCAGAAATAGAAAGTGAAGCTGAAGAAATCGAAATAAGCAGAAAAGCATACCTAGGGTTTTATTCCCACATGTGCATGCCCTGAATCTTATTCTAGAACAGTAAATGGAAGGAGTAAAATGACCACTGTATGTCACTGAACTCTGCTCATGACGAGGTGCTTCTTCCCTTGAGAGAGAAAGGAGATCTCACTCTTGCAGCAAACTTGGGGAAGTGTAGCTCTGTCTGTGTCTGGACTCCCTACGGTCCTGTGATGGAGATATAATCACCACCAGGCCTATTTCACCGAGCTGAAGAAGGACAGTCTGAGAGGCTCAGTGACTTCACTGGATTCACAGATGCTGAAGCTGCATCTTTGTGAATACTAGTCTTCAAGGCCACGGTGACGACATAATAATACAGTCAAATTAAGCCCCTAGCACAGTACCTTGCACATAGATGACACTCAGGAATTGATGGGGACCTGTAGAATTGATTTATGACTCTGCTCATCTTTTATCAAGTCTGACCTTCACAGATTCGGTAATGGAAGAAAAAGAAAATGAAATAACGACAAAGAAACCCTTAGCTAGACCATGGAGCTGGGGATTCTCCATCTTTCCTGATCTGCCGTGTCCTTCACTTCACGAGGACTCCTTCTCGCCCCCTTGCGGGTACCCGGGTCCTCTCGATTTGTTCTTCCAGGTCTTGTCTTCCAGCTGAATGTACAAATGATTGATGGATTCGAAAAAGTCCCTCTCAAGGTGAGGTGAGAATTCAAAACACACCAAGACTTTAATCCGAGAATTAAGATTCAGATGGTGAAAGTCAAGCCATCAGTTAGAAAAGAGGAGGGTTTGGAGATTAAAGGTCTCTGCAGGGTTTGGAAAATCTGCTATGAGAAGTCTCCATTGATTGCAGCCCTTCCAAATGGCTTTTCAGATTACTTACTGATATTTGGGGCTGTGTTCAAGGACGTAGCAAGTCCTTCAGAAATTTCATGCCCTCTTCATTCTCTTCCGCATTGCAAAACCTCAAACATGGTCCGGGAAGCCCATCAAAGGAGCAGAAAGGTAAGATTGGGGCTAAATTTGAGGAAGCACAGATAGAATAGAGAGGTACATGAAGAAGAACTAAAATCCAAAGAACTCCTCTGTCTTCTACATGGGCTCATAGACCCAGGATGCTCTATATAGTGACATTAATACAGGCATGGCGACAAAATGTAAAAGATGAACGACTACACTCACCCTCTCTCCTCTTCGTCTGTCTGTCCTGGAGCTGATACCTGTCTTGAGTTCTGCTTTGGAAGGAGTCTAATCCTGCTCCAGTAACTGCTTTCAATCCCCAAAGGGTTAATGAGTTTCGAGAGCAAATTTGAGGCTCGTTGGTTCATCAAAGATAAAAATATCTGCCTAGTGCATAAAATATGTGTTTGTGGGCAGAAAATAGCGGGGAAAGGAATACAGAAAGAAGAGGGGAGATGTGATCTTCAAGGACTTCTCCTGGAATCTGCTAATATCTGCCTTCGGGGTCATTCTGGAAGTGTTTCAATTCTGAGGTTAGGGATGAATTTGAGAGAGGTTTTTTTCCTCTCTCCTTTGAGATGTTTCATTACCTTTGCCCTCAAGGGTCTCCTTTGAAAGAAAAAAGAATGTATCACCCCAACTTTGCAGACTTGTAGTTAATTGATCTCTGGGGTGGGATGGAGAACACATGCTTATATAAATGCTCTGAAAACAATGCTTATTAAATGCCATCCCCATGGCCAGCTCCCTCAATCCCCCAAGGCTAATCAAGCTCTCTTCTGCTAGGACATGACTAACAAATCCTGGATAGCCACAGGATGCAGGACGTGATAAACGCCTGCTCTGCAGAAGGAAGCGAGATTGCATATATACTCTTTCTCACTTCTTTATAGAACTTCTCTGGCCAGAAGGATGTTAAATGGGTGAGAACACAACCTTATATGAAGCTCCTACTAAGCGCTCAGTGCTGTACTAGGTGATGTATGCGTGTTAACAAATTAAATCCTCCAATCCTCCTCCCACCACCACAGAAGAAAAATCTGAAATCCAGAGAAGCTAAATAAATTGCTCAAAATATTACACCTAGTAAGAAGTTGAGGCAATATTTGAACCCATGACTATGTGACACAAAGCTCTGCATATGAATGTAAAGTACATCCATTTACTTCAGAACTCAATTGCATATAAATGTGTTGATATGGTCGATTATATCCCTCAATTCATAAACCCACTCTCTTTTCACAGAAACCTAATATCTTTCTCCAAAAGAGACATTGGATATTGTGCTATCCCCCCTAAATTATTTTTTCAATTTAGCATGATATAGCATAAAGATGTAAGACTTTTATTGTATGGAAAGCCACATAAAATAAAAAATAACTTGGGGCCAGACACTTGACAGAAAGAAAGCCACTAATTCACGTGTTTGAAGAGGGAGGGAGAAAAATAAAAGGTTTGAGTCACTTGTTTCTTAAACTGAGAATAATATTGAACTTTGTTGAGAATTAGAACAGGGACATTTGAGTTGGCTCAAATGTAGCTGATATTCTTGAACCCCCAAACGACTCTGAGCCTTCCTAGCCATGACAAAGGTTTCTATTAGCCTTTCTAAGCGACTAGCCTTTCCTTGTTCAATGACTGTTTCTTAACCTCATGTGAAGCAATTGCCTGGCAAATGGGATGCCTACTTATCTCAAGACCTACCGACCATCCTTCATTGCTGCCAGGCCCTAATGAGACTCAAAAATAAGGATGCTCCAGGAGGACAATTGACCTTTGAGAAGAGAAATTATTCCTCACAGGCTTGAAAGATATTGGTGAATTATTTGGGGGAAAATCTTGGGAGAATATATTTAGAAAGGACTCTAAAAATGTTAGTGAGAAAAATGGACTATAACATTAGATTGGGTAAAATTTATTTATCTGCTCTGGATTTTGGATTTATTGTCCCAAATTGATCATTGGGAAGTGACTGCAACACTTCGTTTATTAGATTAAAGAGTAACCTGTATTCAGTAGATTGAGATGGCAAATTTTCCCTGATCCAATTCAGAGGAAAGAATTCAAAGTCTTACGGAAATAGGTGTTGAAGCCGGTTTGTCACCTATGATCAGCATACTAAGCCCCTTCTCAACCATGCTTACCTAGAAGGCTAAGGCGGAAGTTCCTTCCTTAAGGCATCCAGGAACAACTGAGAGAGGGGAGAACCAGCATCTTTGAAAGGCAGCATGGTGAGATGACTGTGAGAGATGCTGTCATTGAGAAGATGTTCTGACTTCATCGTGAAGGCAGGTGGCAGTGCTGAACCTCCAGAGATTGGATGGGCAAAATTAATGTACGAGGCAGCAGGATTTATAAGTCTGAGTCTAGCTTCTTACACTTATCATCATGCATTTGCAGTTCACCTATATTGTTGTGTGGATAAGCCATCCATTACTTTTGATCACTCAGGAGCCTTCCATTGTATGGAGAGGACTCAATTTGCTTAATCACTCTACAGTTGAGGGACATTTGAATTATTATTTTTTCACTTATGGGTCATTATTTTTTTAATAAAACTTTTATTTTGATAATATTGTAGATTTGTCTACAATGGTACCATGCATGTGAACTTGTGATTTACCTGTTCTCAATGATATCGCCCTTATCTTTATTCACCATTTTCAGTATATGCTCAAGGAGTTGCCCATCATCCTGGTCTGGTTTCTTTCCTAGAATTGAACTGCATGATAATATTGAGTTAAGGTATTTGAAGAGCACATGGTACAGTGCTTAGACCATGGTGTGCGTATAATGCGTTTGAGGATAATCAATTACTATTGCAACGCTGGGTTCTCATGCGGATGGATATTAATTTCTGGTCACTTCTTAAAACTGACCCTACAATTTAGGCATACGTCCACCAGGTGGCAGCACGGTTCCATACCGGGGTCTAAACTAGTAGGCGTCCCTGCACATAAAGATTTGTTGATAAGTTACTCAGTTGTTGTCATGCTATTTGGGTTCTTAGAGGTCTTCTGTGTTAGCTCTTGTTTCAGAGTAAAAAACCAAGGTCAAGAGCCTAAGCTCCCACAGTAGAATAAGAATTCTATGGCTTCTATGATTTCTCACATACTACTTTTCTTTTGTATATATATTTAAAAGATCTCCAAAACCTCTAAATGTAATTTTACCTTGTACCTTATTTTTGTTTGGAATGCCTAGTGAAAAGACTTTGGATCTATATCCCGTCGATGTTTTTACCCGTCATTAGTGGAAGAAATGCAAACTGAGATAACTTTTCAAACTCCAATTTGAGAATCAAGATTGTATTTTACTGCTAAACACCTCTGGACTTTTCTCTGGGCTTTCCTCTGAAACAATTAAAATAACTTCATTAAAATAACTGCTAAAATGTTAAACAAACATGAAAGCAAATCATATTTTAGGAGAAGCTGCCAGCGAGCAAACCCTAAAATGCATGGAATCCTAGTGGGATAAATTTTGAGTTGAATCTCAACAAAATGTCTACTAAACATTTGTAATTCTCTATGGAGTTAATTTGCCTTTATGCGCTAATTGGTTTCATACTTTTTGATGTTCATTGAAAGTACCGCTTTAAATCCTTAAATTTAGTCATATTTGAAATTTGATATTTTAAAGTAAGGGTATGGAGAGTTTAGTCATATCCAGGTGTATTTAATAAGGAAACTTTCTTCCTCGTGCTTAAATTTCTTGTAGAATAGGGTAACAAATCGAGTGTCCCCACTCTTCATTTTCCATATTGCTGAATTATTTTGGGAAAAGCCTGGGAGGATATATTTAGAATGGAGGCATTGCTAATTTATAATTTGTTCTTCATTCCTGAGCATCTCAATCTTATTTTATTAAGTCATCATTATTGCTATGATCAGAGTTGGCATGACAGATGAAATATATTACCCTCTTCTTTTATCGGCCTTTTCTAATCCTAAGAAAATGTACAGATCATAATTAGTTTACTTTTTAAATTATCCTGGATCTTAATTCAGAATCAAAACTCTCCTGTAGTTAGTGGGGCCTGAGTCTCCCAGCCTCAGTTTCTCCTGTTCATTGCCAATCCTAGCTAAGAATGCTTCTCCTCACCAAGAACTTTCTCTCCTTCTTTTGTTCGCAGTCTATTTCGGAAGGCACTTGACCCTTTTTCTTTCATTGATCTCAGTTGCTGAGTTTCTTTCCCTAAATTCAGCCTCCTACATTGTGTGTCAAGAATCTTGGTATAGTCCTTCATATAGGAGATCTTTCTGTTATTTAAGTAATTTTTCAGACTAAGGATTGCTAACCTGATCTCTATGAAATAGATTAACTCCTTTTTGTAAACTTTATTCCTGTAGAAAAAAAGTTTCCAAAAAACAGAAAATCAACATCTCGAAATTTCAGACTTTCAGCGCTCGAGGGGTCCCTGGGGAGTGAGCCCCATTTCCTCAGCCCCAGCAGCAGAGGGAGGGGTTAATTGACTCACTCACAATGTCAAGTCCAGGTAGTGGCAGCACCCCAAACATTAAAGAGCGAAGGAACTGTTTTCGTCATAATAAAAACTAGTGCCAGTGAAAAGAAGGGCAGCTTTGGGCCATGACCCTAGAGACAGAGTTAATAATATTTTTAGTTCATTCGTGGAGTGATTTCTATGCATCAGGCACTGTGCTAAGACCTTCTATTCACATCTCATTTCATTATCATAATAACCTTTTAAGGTAGGTTATTATAGATACGACACCAGTTGTATAAGAAAGGAAATCGATATTTAAGACATTTAAAAGCTATACATGGTTTTACTGTACATGTTTAACTGTACGTGGATAAACTGTTCATCTTTGACTGTACATGGATAAAATGGCAGAGTCAGAATTTGAACCCAACTCTCATTTTAAGCACTGTATTTTCGTACAAGGCTTAGTCTATTTGTGTGACGTTTACTTGCAAGGAAAAAGATCTCTTAGAGCAGGAGGCTGCCCACCAGTGCGAGAGGACGTCTTCCTGGACTCAGATCAAGGAAAGCTCCAGGGAGACTAAGGAAGGGGACCGTCAGTAAGACTCTGGTGAGGGGTGCTCAGCCCCATTCCCCATCACCCCAGAGAACAATTAGCACTTAGAAATATTTGGTTCTAATGACTGCTGGGCTTTTATTTTGGACCCAGGAGTGAGTGACAGGGCAGCCAGGAGGAGAAAGAGCGTGGCAACCCCTGTCCATTAAAATAATAAACTCCCAAAGGCCATTCTGAAGACATGGTAATAAAGGAGCAGGGATTCCAAAAGTAGATATTACTGTTTGCATGAGGGCAAAATATAAAAAGCTGACCCAGAAACCAGGCATAGAGCAGTGGGAGATGCATGTGAACTGAGGTATGCAAATATTTTTTTTTTTTTTTGGAGCAAAGCAAGCAATAATTTCGTAGCATGAGATTCTCAGGACACTTTTGCCTGAAGTAAGTCCCAGTAAGTCCCAGCTCCTTCCCTTCCACCTCATTCATTCAAAAAATGACAGTTATAAGCTTATAGTCTATTTTACATTTTATCTGTAAAAGGGGCTGAGTAACTCTACCCACCTCCCGGGAGGATTAAATGAGTTAATAGAAATCAAGTCCTTAATAACCGTGCCCGGTGCTCGAAAGCTCTAAATAAGTGATTCTATCATATGTTGTTGTTATAATTACATAATATTATGAATAAGCATGCATTATAAACCAAACACTCTGCTAAGCTCTGAGGCGAAGCAGTGAAAAAATCTATTTATTCAACAAATATTTACTGTGGCTGTGTCTCATATACTGTTCTAGGGACTCAGGACAGATCAATAAACAGAATAGACAAAACTCCTTGACTGCCTTTGAGTGGTTTATGTCCTCTGTGTCAGGATTAATAGATTAATGTCCTAGCGAAGGGTAGTATCGGCTCTTCTTGGTTTTGGCTGCTTAGTCAGTGATGATTGTGGGATATTTAAAATTTTTAGAAAACGCAAAGCTAGGAGGAGTGTTTATTTTAACAGCTTTATTGAGATATCTTTAACACATAGAAATCGTATATGGTTAAGGTGTACAACTTGATGTTTTTATATACATGCATACATTATGAACAAATCACCACAATAAAGCTGAATAACTTATCCATCACTTCTATAGTGTTACCCTGTGTGTGAATGCTGAGTGTGTGTGTGTGTGTGTGTGTGTGTGTGTGTGTGTGTGTGTCTGCATGCATGTGCATGTGTGGTGAGAAGATTTAAATTAAATTCTATCCTCTCAGGAAACAAATATACAAAACAGTTAATATTAACTGTTGTCACCATGCTGTTCATTAGATCTCCAAAACTAATTTACTCTAAATAACTGAACCTTTGTATCCTTTGGCCAACATGTCTCCATCCCTCACCCCGACCCCAGCCCCTGGCAACCACTATTCTACTCGCAATTTCTATGAGATGGACTTTTTAGATTCCACATGTAAGTGAGATCATGCAGAATTTGTCTTTTAGTGCCTGGCTAATTTCATTTAGCTTAATGTCTTCCAGGTTCATCAATGTTGTAAATGACAAGATTTCCTCCTTTTTTAAAAGGCTGAATAATATTCTATTTATGTATCTATGTACCTGTCTTATCTTACATTTTCTTCACCCATTCATCTGTCTATGGACGTTTAGGTCATTTTCATATCTTGACTATTGTGAATAATGCTGCAATAAACATGGGTGTGCAGGTATCTCTTTGAAATATTGATTTTGTTTCTTTTGGATATACACCCAGAAATGGGATTGCTGGATTGTTTGGTAGGTCTATTGTTGATTTTTTGAGAAACCTCTAGAGTGTTTTCTGTAATGGTTGGACCAATTTACATTCCCACCGACACGTACAAGGGTTCCCTTTCCTCTGCATCATTGTTAGCACCTGTTATTTTTTGTCTTTCTAGTCATAGCCATCCTGAAAGGTGAGGCCACATCTCATTGTGGTTTTGATTTGCATTTCACTGATGGTTAGTGATGTTGAACACCTCAGGTAGAACAGTTTTTACTGTGATAAACAATAAATACAATTGGCTGCAATTGGTTGCAAACGCGCATGGGCAATCAAGTTCTATAAAATGACACGGTTACTAGCAACTTTAATTTTACCATCGAGTCGTCGCCAGGGTGTGTCTGCCTTTCTACATCTATTTATGTTTCCTCCTTTTGACCTTACATTGGTGCCAGCCTGACTTTCTTGATGCAAAATGTGTATGAGCTTATCTCATGTGTTGAAAATAATAATCTGGTCTGGCTTGATGACATCAAAGTTGTCCCTCGCCTGTCCTTAAATATTTAATGAATCCTCTCCAGCTTTTCTCGCTCAGGAAATACTGATTTCTGCTTGCTCTTGACCTCATGGCTTAGGCAATTTCAGTCAACTTTGGTGTCGCTTCCCCACCCCCACCCCCACCCCCACCCCCCCGCAGAGGTTTGTTCAGAGTCCTTCTATCCCATAATGGTGCTGGTTGGCTTAGTCCAAATTTTGACCCTTTTATGCAGTAACTTGTATAAAAACTTATCATATAATTAGAAAAAATTTCCACTTCTAAGCATGATTGTGTGTGTGTGTGTGTGTGTATAACATATATGTATATATATATTTTTCTCTTAGTCCTAAAACCTAAAAGAATGGATTATTTTTATTATGGATTGAATTTCCTTTCTCAAGATGAAATATGTCAAATATTATAGCTTGTTGTATTTAGCTCCTTTTTTGGGTTCTTATACTGAAAATACATAAAATGTAAGAAATTCCTAACTTTGTCATTAATCTGGGTTTATATTTTCAAGTCAAAAAGTCTCAAAAGTCGCAAGAAACCCAAGTCCAAAGGAACCTTGAAATTCGTTTGATTCAACCCTCCCATTTTTCAGTTGAGAAAATGAGGCTCCAAAGAGGCCAAGTGACTTTTCCACAGTCCCCAGACAGTGGGGAATGGAGCTACTGACAAGACTCATCACTGACTGTCAGTCACTCTCTGCTCATTATACTGATTCTCTTCTGGTCAACGAGCTATGCAATATATGGGTTTTAAATAGTGCCAAGAGATTGTCATAGGCTGACTTCCCCTGAGAAGACTTTGCCAAGCAGAAGGCTGGGATGTTAGTTAACTTGGTGCGAAGCATTCATATGATCGTCCAGGAAATACCACTCACATAATAACACACAAAATCGAATTGCTCATAGGATTGCTTCTTTCCTTTGTGGAAGAAGCAGGTCTATGGCTGGAGGAAGGAATAACACAATTGTGACAAAATTTACCCTCCTGGGATTTTCAGATCATCCTCAAATGAAGATTTTCCTCTTTGTGTTATTTCTGGGGATTTACCTCCTGACGCTAGCCTGGAACCTGAGCCTCATTGCCCTCATCAGGATGGATTCCCACCTCCACACGCCCATGTACTTCTTCCTCAGTAACCTGTCCTTTCTAGATACCTGCTATGTGTCCTCCACAGCCCCCAAGATGCTCTGGGACATCATCACAGGACAGAAAACCATTTCCTTTGTCGGCTGTGCCACGCAGTACTTCGTCTTCTGTGGAATGGGGCTGACGGAATGCTTTCTCTTGGCAGCCATGGCATATGACCGGTACGCTGCAATCTGCAACCCGTTGCTCTACATGGCCCTCATGTCCCACACCCTTTGTTTAAAGATGGTGGCTGGGGCCTATGTGGGTGGATTCCTTAGTTCTTTCATTGAAACATACTCTGTCTACCAGCATGATTTCTGTGGGCCCAACGTGATCAACCACTTCTTCTGTGACCTTCCTCCCATCCTGGTTCTGTCATGCTCTGATACCTTCACCAGTCAGGTTGTGAACTTCATTGTGGGAGTAGTTGTTGGAGTGTTATCTATCCTAGTGATCCTCATTTCTTATAGTTACATCGTCGCTGCTGTTCTGAAGATCAGCTCAGCTAAAGGTAGGACCAAGGCCTTCAGCACCTGTGTCTCTCACCTGTCTGCTGTGACCCTCTTCTACGGTTCTGGTTTCTTCATGTATATGCGACCTAGTTCCAGCTACTCTCTAAATCAGGACAAGGTGGTGTCCGTATTCTACGCTCTGCTGATCCCTATGATGAATCCCATCATCTACAGTCTTAGGAACAAGGAGATTAAAAAGGCCATGAAGAAAGCTGTGGGAAGGGATCGAATGCTTTCCCATGGGCATTCATTTTTCTCACCCTGAGCTGACGTTTGCAGTGAAGCTATGAGCTGAGTCACTTATGTAGACTTTAATGTGGTTTTGGACTAGTTGATCTACACAGTGATTTTTTTTTTCCCTTTTTCAATATTCCCTTAGCCAGTTTGCCTATTGGTTATTGGTAAACAGTTTGGCCTTTCTTGGTTTCTAGAGCAAATAACATTGCATAGATTGAGATTATAAATCAGTTTAGCAGAAAACTTCACCATGACAAAGACTGAACAACCTGGAACATCAAAATAGAGTTTGTGTCTGTGGGAGGAAAACGTTGAAGAAATGTTAGTCCAGCATTTGGGATGGTGATTCTCAAGGTAGGATAGGACAATACGGCATGATAACCTGAGGCGGGAGATACTTTCTCCAAAATCAGTTGTCTTCTCCTCTCACGAGGTTCTAACATGCTTCCTTTAGGGTGCGTGAGCAGCACGAGGCAGACGCCCTCCCCTGTTTCAGAATCATGGCTGTCGAGAGCCACTATGACTGTTGGGGGTATGGGACTGACTTGACGTGTTCAGACAGGAACGAGATTGAAAACTTCTGGTTAGGCCCTTAATGGCTGAACAAATGGGACAACCTCCTGGCTAATTCAATCAACTATACAAAAAAAGTGACCGCTAATGATTTCAACTCAACTACGGGATCGTCGTTTAAGTCCAAAGTGACAGCTTTCTAACCAACACTCTGAGGCATCTACGGGAGAAGAGCACACCTTCATTGAGGGTGAAAGGTGCTCTGATTTTGCTAATGCTGTGGTAAGTTCCAGAAGAGAATTTAGCCAAGGATCTGAAGAGAGTGATTTTTCTTCTCCACATTTTCTCAGAACTTGTTATGTGTCCTTGAACCAGCAGTAAAGAACTGGAATAAAGTTATTCGGCTGTGGCCTCTGTTGGGTAGGCTATAAATAAGTAAATAAGTATCTACTTGTGTGTCCTTGGACAAGTTACTTGGGCTCCATGCACCTTAATTCCTTATCTGTAGATAGGAATAATAATAGAAATTATCTCATAGGCTCGTCGTGAAGAATTAAATAAGTTGATACATGTAAACATGTAGAATAGTGCCAGGTGTATAGCAAATGTTCAAGAGGTGATATTTTATTATTATTATTATTATTATTATGCTGATTTATCACCATCTGAGTCAAAGAAATAGAAGACATTTACTTAGTTTGGTAAAGAATCTGATCTTTGTAATGGCTTTGATGCATTGGAAAGTGGGCCTGCAGAGACTATAGCAAAAAGTAGTTAAGAGATTCACTAAGTATTAAGTCCTCAGACCAGAGAGTCATCTCTTCACTGTCATTTTGCAGGCATGTGGCCTTATCAAGTTGCTTACAAGCTCCATTTTCCTTGTCTGCAAAATTAGGATAATAATTGTATCTACCTCATAAAATTAATACATCAATTAAGTGAGACGATGCATGAAAAGGGCTTAGCCTATTGTCTGGCATATGGCAATACTTAATCAATGTTAGCTCATATTATTAGTCAATTAGTCAATATTATTAATCAATTTTGTATGAATTAAGAGAAATCTAAGTTAACGTGCTAAAAAGAGACAAATTAAGTGCTTTGCAATGTCTACTCAACTTGGAACATAATGATCTCAGTAAAAGGCATGCCCGCACACCCCCTACCTCTGCTACTTCCTTTGCATATAGGAAATAGAAACAACTCAAGTTCACTGAACTTCTACCCTTCAGCTTACCTTTGGTGGCTAATCTTAAATTCGCCTAATGCTAAAAGTCACTGGAAAACAAACAAACAAATAAATAATACCTCGTTTTAGAATTAAACGGAGCTATCACTAATTTACTATAATCCGTAATTTTTTTTAATGAACAAAGATTCTGACTATAAGGTCTTTATACCATCTCTCTTGTTTGGCCACACATATTTTTGTCAATAATGGAAATATTTCTTTGCATTTGGAAGAGATAAGGTACTTTTGTAGTTTGCCCAACTACCAAGGAGGAAATCATGTTTATTCATTAATGATCATTAAATTTAGTGCATAAGGTGGGGATTGATCACGAGGCTTGAATAAAGCAAAAATGATCTGGGTTTTCCTGTAAGCCACATGTTAAATAAAACTTCCCGAATAAGTGCATTTATTATGGAACATACAAACAGACATACACTAAACAGAATATTTTTGGCACTAAGAGAACCAGGCATTTTACAGCTATTGGAAACAGGACCAGGTAGAGCTGTTTCCAGGCAGGATTAACTAGCTGGACATGAATTCGGTTTAGTAAAATGACCACACTCCAGGGCGTGGCACTCATCCTTGCAACCTCCGAAAATCTTTTCCAGATGGGCTGATGTTTACCAAGCTCAGAATAGCAAGCTGCATAAACCATGATGCCACTTTTAGTTCTGAGTAAAGAACAAAACTGCCAAGCTTGTACTTGTGCCAGAGGCACAATTCTGTCTTGTTGAGGAAACCGTGTGGAAAAACGAATTACAATTCCTTTCTAATTAGAGAGAAAGGAATCAAAGTAGGTAATGTGTATCATTGCCTGATGAGCCCAGCTATGTGGTCCATGTAGGATGAGGGCCTGGGCCAGGGCACTCCCAAGTTTCTCCCCAAGCATGCATTGTCCTCTTTTCTAAGTGACCATCTTCTCCCCTAACCACTGTATTATGTACAGATTGATTAATTGACAGCTTTCTCTCTCTCTCTCTCTCTCTCTCTCTTTTTTTTTTTTGGTGTAGGAAATCTTTTGTCTCCAAAATGCCTCTGTTACACATTTTATTTATTTATTGTTATCCGATTTTGTGGTTTAATTTTTAGAGTTTTCAGAAACCTGACTATTGTCCATATGTACCACCTACATTCCCCTAAGTTTTGGGGTAGGTATATCTGATTACTCACTCACATACTCACAAGTCAGTGACTGATGCATGAAATGGGCTCTGATGAGATTTTTAACTTCTTTCTAAAGACCGATAGTCTCACGATTCTAGTTTTAAACCTTGGCAAACCTAAAGATTGCCTATTCTGTGATCATTTACACACATGAGGAAACACTCGCATTTCACTTTCCTGTGTCCAGATAACTGATTTGGATCTTCCTGACCTACACTTGAGCAGGAAGAGCCTGACCGTTTTGCATATAAGGAAATATACCACATATCCTAGCATTATCCCATCAGCTTCATCTGTGACTACCTTCCCTGAATTCTTGGTGGAATGGGTCTGCAGAGACTATGGCAGAGAGTGCTTTGCAACATCTCCTAAATAACTGGGGAAGATAAACCAACCGTTTATATGTGCCCTTTGCTGCTTTTTAATCTTCTCATGCTTCCCTCTCCTCTTCTAATGCTGACTTCCTATGTGCCATGCTGCTTATGGATCTGGCCGGGGATGAGACCCCATTCTTTTCTACAAATAAGGAAATAGCCTTAGCAGGCTCTTGCAATCGTGGCTTGGAACTGTTCTAAACTGGATGTGGCAGCATCTCCCGCCTGTGTTGCCAGACTAGATGGCAGGCACCATCTAGCTGGAGACAGACTAACCGCACCCTTTGGTGAGACCACGCTCTAGAAATAAACAAGCATCTGGAACTCAGGGAGATCTCAGGGAAGAACAGTGGTTTCCTCTCTCAAAACAAAGTTTTTCTGAAATAGAACCACGATATCAGATTAAACTTAAATGTCAACATAAATAGAAAAACTGGCATGTGTGAACAAATATCACATTGACATTGGTATATTCTTATTCTAATAAACCTATTTTTAATGCAAAGGGACGCTGGGTTGTTTTCATCTTAAAAAAATACTTAAGGAGCAAAAATATTTAAGGAAGTCCCTGTATCAGACATACACTGAAACTCATAGCACATTTTCTAACAACTGTCAGCAAAGGTAGGAGCCTGGCAGGGTTGCCCTCATCCGTCATCTTGACCCTCAGTCAAGAATGCAATTGGAAATGAGACTCCATCTGGGGCCGAGGTGCAGCCGGGAGGTGTCCTGTGAGCCTGATCGAGGAGGGGTGAGCTCTGAGAAGCCACCTCTCGGCACACCCGCCCGTCCAGTCAACCTCCACTTCAACTTCCTTTTCCTGTCATATCCTTTCTCTGAGGCTTGAGAATCTAACAACTTAACCTGCCTAAAAGAAGGGAATGGTCAGGGAGGTGAGGATAATATTTCAAAAAAATAGTATCTATTAGCTGCTGCATACAGCAAAGTGAAAAAAAAATTTTTTAAACGTTGGATGTAGATAAAACAAGGACTAAAGACATGTTAGAAGCATGAGCACAGCTTATTTTTTTTAATATATTGCAACTGAGTGTTCGGCTTTCTCCATAGCCTGGCCTCTTCTATCTCCTTGAAGATGTCCTTTCTCTGTAGTGTCTGGGGAAGAAAAACCCAGACCTGGAGGACCAAAAGACCAGGGCTTAGTCCCCTTTGGTGTTGAGTTACAAAACTAGAATTGCTTCTCTTTCTTGCATGTTTGGAGAGAGAAAATAACAAAGTGAGGTGGAGGGAGATGGAAAGGGTTCCTTCTTGGTGTATGTTTGGGGAGATTGAATATATTTACTTTAAAAAAATTTCCTACACACTTTGCCTAGTTTTCCCTCTTTTCCTCCTGTCTCTGCCCATCTTCATACAATCATTTTCTCCTCTTATCCTTCCTCTCCTACCCAGCAGCTAAAACCATGGGAAAGAAAGACAGAGCTGTCTTCCATGGCAGCTTGTTTAGCCTGAAAAGCAAATCTGTTGAAGGGTGATGTAAATATGTAGGCTGTGTCAGTACACTTCAGCATAAAGCTGGGCTGGAAAACCTCTGACTCATTTGATTAGTGTTTGAGATGAGAGGACACAGACCCAGAGGAAGAGTTGTGGGTTATTTTTGAGGGATCTATACTATCAGAATTGTTCCACTTAAAAAAGTCCAGTGTGAGCTGTCTGCAGAAGACTGTGGAGGGCATTGTTCCTGAATCGGGTTATCTGTCTGAGGCAGTGTCATTGACGTTGAATTCAGCGTAAAAATCTGTTCCTATGATTAGACCCAGGTAGACAACAAAACCCTGTTTTAAGAAGAGAAGTTCTGCTAGCTATTATATGCAGAAAAATGATAAGAACCTAGGAAGCCAGACAGACTGTTCTTTCCTTCACTGATTTTCTTTGTTTCTTTTAAAATGTTAATCATTCATTTATATTTCAATAAAAATAAAATAATGTATAAAATTAAATATGTGAAAGCTAGAAATAATTTTAAAAGGAATACTTTGTAACTTTAATCCTGAACAGAGTCAGAGAGATGAGAGAGAGAGACAGAGAGAGACAGAGAGAGACATAGAGAGAGAGAGACAGAGAGACAGACAGAGAGACAGGGGAGGGGAGGGGAGGGAGTAAGAGATTAATTTGGGTTTATTACCGAATAACTTGTTTCTTCCACCTTCCACCTTGATCTTCCTTGTAAAGTGGATTGTGAAAAAGAGATGGAAGAAAGGAATGGAGGAGAGAAGGGGCACTTTAAAATAAAGGCTGGGAGATTCTCAGAGCTTAGAAAGACGTCGAAGCCGTTAGTTTCTGGGCATAGGAGGGCCTGGAGCATGATCCGCAGGAGCTTCCCAGAGACTGTGCCAGGTGGCTGTCATGGTGTGTGGGTAGGCGTGACCCAAGTCCCAGATCTGAGGCCTTAGGTTTGAACAGGGAACAGCAGAGCCACCAGACTTGGCGTTACTATGGAGACTCAGAGTCCAACCAAGAGGATTTAAAGAAAACTTAAGATATTTTTTTAGATGAAAGTTATGGACAAGTTTCATGCATGTTACATTAGTATTTGCACAACACTTTACACTTCATATAGTTTCAATGATAGATTGGATGTTGTTTTCTATTATCATATGAGGTTGGCAGGTGAGAAATTATCTCTACTTTACACATAGGAACCTTGCACATATTGAGGTCCTTCATGTTCTTTTGAATGTGGCAACAATACATCATGAATTTCACAAAGAAAGATTTTTGGAATATAAATGATTCTTATTGGCCAGGAACATGTCTCCCATTGCTTGGCCACAGTACCCAAATTCTATACTTTTAGAATTATATCACTAAAAATCTGTTCAGTTTAAAGGATTAAATTATTACAGTTCTTATCAGGAGGACTATAAAACTACTAACCTATTGTCAAGGGTTCAGTGAAATAATTAACTCATTGGCCAACCTATGCTGTTTTCTCTAGAAGTAGAACTAGCCGAAGTAAATCAAAACAAGAATGAGATCTTCCTAAAATATCTCTGTATCTCTAGTAATGGCAGGAGATAGGAGTTCCATTTTTAAAAAATAGGAAATAATGATGTGGGAATGATCTTAAGTAGATATTTTTAATGAAGGATTAGTAATGCAGTATGGTATGTCAGAAAGACAACTCCAATTCAGAACGCAAAAATTATACCTACTGTTAATAGAGGTGTGCAGTGTACTACACACTATAAGTGCTTCATAATATTATCTAACTTGATTCTATGATGAGCTACTCTGTGAAGTAGCTATTATTATCAGCCCCATTTTATAGTTAATAACACTGAGGCTTGGAGAGGTTAATTTGCTCAAGGTCACACAACCAGAAAGAGCTGGAAGAGCTGGAATTCAATCCAGATTGCCTGATACCAATGCTCATGGTTGTATCATAACCATGATAAATCATGGCTCTGTCATAAATTAGTTTTATTTTATTTTATTTTATTTCTTACTCTCTCAGTTTCTTCACTTATGCTTAGGAAGTAATGCCATGTCTGTCTCACAGGGCAGCCGTGAGGATGATTCAGGTCAGGGAGTTGAGAAAATGTATGCAGGTATATATCTAAAAATGAAAGTACTTTGTAAACAGGAATGTGTCCACAGATGTAATTTATTGTTATCAAACTGTATTGCCAGCTAGTATGTCACCTTGGGCAAATCCCTTAGCTACGCTGGCGTCAGGTTCCTCACTTAAAAATTGAGGATATTGAACTTGATGATCCCGCGGTGTTTTCTGGCTCCAAGGACTTCAAGTTCATTAAAAGAGAAGTTACAGTCATGAGGTCATGATTGGACTGTGGGGAAGTGGGGAATAGATCCAGAAGGGACACAGCAAAGCAGGGCATGAAATTAGTAGGGACAAAAACTCCATGACAACTATGACTCCTGAGAACAAGTCTCTGGAGAGTTTTTTCCCTTTAATTGTCTTTACTCCTATCGCATTGGCCCTTAACACATTTATGCCAGTTGTGGGCACCTCTTTTGCCATGAGTGGACAGCCAGTTTTGTGACCCCAATTTCCCATCTTGGAGTGCGATAGGGCCCACCTGGAAAGTTGTTTTGAAAAGAAATAAGCAATTTCAAACTTTGGCAAGAACTCTGTCTTCCTGGAGCATCTGGGTCAAGGTGAGAGGGCAAAATTTAGAGAGAACAGGGGATTCTGTGCTATGTCAATATACATGTAAATCTTCTGGTGGGACCTTGGTGGATGGAGCAAGGTCATGGTCCCCAGTCTCTCGGAATCTTCAGCCCTTCCCTCTCCTTCACTTCTGCACCCCCCATTTAGGGCTTTTTCTTAGGTTTTCTTTCTCGTCACCTAAGTTCTCTGATGTTCTGTGAAAAGATTAATCTCTAACCTAAAATTTCAGGTATTACCTTAGGGTAATGGGAGGATGCTGAGTTCTAGTTCGCAATTTCTTCATGATGCGATCTGAAACTCTGTTACCTTCTGATGTTCACCTGTACAACGGGGATAACAGGATCATCTAAAATCTCATAGAACAAGGTCTATAAAGTCTAATACATTATAGAAGTTATTAAGTGAAGGCTGAATCAAAAATAATATTTTATTGAATTTTAGGGATCGTTCCTAAAATCAAAACATGCTCGTCTATGTTTCCCAACTTTGTCCATCCGAAGGACCCTTTTCACTTAATTTTTTCCTTGAGAATTCTATTTTTAAAATAATTAATTTGGTTTCCATTTCAATATATAACTTGGATTCATAATTTCTGAGTAGCAAAACATAAGCTAGTCACTCTATAATGATATGACAAAGTACTCATGTACAATTTCACTGGCCTTTTGAAATTCTTCAAATAGCTATCCATTGTCACCTGTGAGTCTGGAGACACTAGTGTGGGTGACAGAGATATCAGAGATGCCCCACTCCAGGCACAGGCAGTGTTGGTATCACTGACCCTCCTAGCCTACTTTTACCTACATTGTTCTTTATTTAGCAACATTCCTGGTTTCTTAACATGATTTTTATATCTTGCACAGCCTTGCAAACTGTCCATGCCCTTAGTAGATCAGAACTGGAAAGGGTTTTGGTTAGCTAGATCCACATATCCAACAAATATTTATATCAGTCACCTTTCCTTCTCCAAACTGTCTTGGGAGATGGTAAACACATGCTAAAAATTAATCAAAGAGACTGAGTATATTCAGAATATTTTTCCTTCCTCTAGCTTACCAAATTTTAAGAAGATAAATTTTATTGTGAAAAAGTAAAACAATCCCCACTTTTGATTGTTTCTCTTTGTTGAACTTCTCATTTTGTTCATGCATTGTTTACTTAATTTCATTTAGTCGCCTACTTGTTCTTGTAGTTCACTAAATTTCCTTAAGAGATTTCTTCTAAATTCTTTGTCAGTTTGTAGATCTCCATTTCTTTAGGGCCACTTATTAGAACTTTATTAATTCCCTTCAATAGTGTTACAGTTACCTGAGTTTTTACAATCCTTGATTCCTTACATTGGTGTCTGCACATTTGAGTAAATGGTCTCTACTTCCAGACTTTACAAGTTGTTTTGGCAGAGAGTAGTTCTTTACCAGTCAGCTCAGCTCAGGCTTTGCATAGTAGCATCCAAGTGGTCAACTGGTAGCATCAACTGGTAGCATCCTTGGGCAGGTGGGGCTTGCTTTTAGAGTCTGATTTTTGATGAGGCCACTGCACTAGTTCTGAGGGCATATCATTGGCTGTGAACAGTTAGATAACTGTTCATTTGGTTTTCTGGCCAAATGTGTCTGTAGGGTGGGCTCTGTTGTTACCTGGATTCTCTAGTCAGGCTTCCTAGCAGGGCAGAGCTGGTACCACACTTAGCAGGAGGTGGAGCTGTGAATTAGCTTCACTGCCTGGGCAGGGCTGAAGAATGAGCCCCAAGGATGGTATAAGTCATTAATTGGGGACCTAAATCAGGCACAGCTGCGCACCAAGTCTCCTGGCCACATGGAGCCATCGCCTCTGCTCTACAGGCAGGCATAGCTACTGGCTGGGCTCTCTGCTCATGTGGCACTGCAAGTGGGGCTAGGAATGGGCTACATAGCTTTCCAGGTGCTGTGGCTAGGTTTTCTACGTAGGCGGGGCTGAAGGCTGTATTCAGCAGTGGATAGGGCATTGAATTAGCTTCCCTGCCTAATCATGGCCACAGAACTGGTCCTATGACTGGCAAGTCTTCTTGTTATGGACCAAATCAGGCAAAATTGTGTACCAACCTTCCTGGCCCTGTGGGGTCAGTGGCTTGGCTCTGCAGATGGGCAGAGCCATGGGCCAGGCTCTCCAGTCAAGTGCTGCTGAACTATGCAGCTTCCGGGGTGCTCTGACCAGGTTTCCTGCTTGGACAGGGCTTGGGGGGTGGCACTCAGCATTGCAGGGCTATGCATTAATTTCCCTGCCCAGGCACAGTGGCATAACAGGCTTCAAGGCTGGCAGTGCTCATTTATTGGGGTCCCCAATCAGACAAAACTGTGCAGACGGGGCCACTGGATCAACTCTGTAGAAGGTCAGAGCCACAGGCTGGGCCCTTTGCTCAGGTACTGCTGGGCTATGCAGCTTCCCAGATGTTCCAGCCAGGCTTTCTGTCTGGGTGAGGTCAGGGAATACACTCAGCAGTAGGTGGGGCTATGAATTAGCTTCCTTGTCTGAAAAGAGTGTTTTGGGGGGCCCATAGCTTTGTGTGTTATGTTCAGATGTGCAAATTATGACCTGCTGAATGAAGAGGCACAATCCACTCACATGGGGTTGGCGGGTAGCTCGCTCAGCATCTAAGCTCCCACTTTAGAGAAGTGAAAACTCTAGAGCCATGTCGATTGAAGGCACGGTTTCAGTACACTCATACAAAGGAAATAACGTGACAATAGTTTTTACTTACGGATTCCAGAAATGAGAAGTGGGGTACGATGAGCCAGGGGTAGTCGTCTGTCCCAGGTCATGAGTGAGAGCAGACAGGGAATCTTCCGACCCAGACAGTGAAGAGTTTCCTCTTTTCCAGTGCTCGGTGGAGGGAAAGGAATGGCCTGCCTGAATTGTCATGCTATCCTTTCATCGAGTCAGCAACACATTCTCTTGTCTCTTCTCTGATTTTAGGAGCACCAAGCTAATGACTGGGAGAGGAAATATTACAGATGTCACCTATTTCATCCTCTTGGGGTTCTCAGATTTCCCTAGAATCTTAACAGCTCTGTTCGTTGTCTTCTTGTTTACCTACATTACAACTGTGACTTGGAATCTGAGCCTCATTATCTTAATAAAGATGGATTCCCACCTCCACACACCCATGTACTTCTTCCTCAGTAACCTATCCTTCATAGATATCTGCTATGCGACCTCCACAGCCCCAAAGATGCTCTCCAAATTCTTCCAAGAGAAGCAAATGATCACCTTTGTGGGTTGCGCTGTTCAGTACTTCATCTTTTCAACCACGGGACTGAGTGAGTCTTGTCTCATGACAGCCATGGCTTATGACCGATATGCTGCCATCTGTAATCCACTTCTCTATTCATCAATCATGTCACCCGCCCTCTGTGTGCGAATGCTGCTGGGGTCCTATATGGCTGGTCTCTCTGCTTCTTTATCTCAATTGTGTGTCATCCTTCAGCTCCACTTCTGCGGGCCTAATACCATCAACCACTTCTTCTGTGACCTGCCCCAACTCTTAGCCCTGTCTTGCGCTGACACTTTCTTTGTACATATCATGACTGCTATATTAACACTGATCTTTGGGATAGTAAATGCCCTTGTGATCATGATATCTTATGTCTATATTGTCATCTCCATCATGAAGATCACGTCAGCTAAAGGCAGGTCCAAGGCTTTCAACACCTGTGCTTCTCACCTGACAGCAGTTAGCCTCTTCTATACCTCAGGCATATTTGTCTATTTGATGTCCAGCTCTGGCGGTTCCTCCAGCTTCGACAGATTTGCATCGGTCTTCTACACTGTGTTGATTCCCATGTTGAATCCCTTGATTTACAGTCTGAGGAATAAGGAAATCAAAGGTGCCTTGAACAGGTTGCGAAAACACAAGGGGTGTTGCTGAGGTTAAGGATTCTGAGATTTTTGACAGGTTTGTCTTTGTCAGAATATCAGCTTAACCCACAATATTATGCACATGAATGGATTGTAACAAAATTCATAATCCTTTCAGACAGAGAATATAAATTTTGACACAGATAATATGACAAAATGGAGCAAAGCTTACTCAATGCCACACAAACACAGTACCTTTAAGTCCTAGGGGTTCATTACTTTCACCCTACATGAAGAATGGCCTTGTCACTTGTTAATCTCCCTGAAAATATTTGTGAAACACCAAGGTTTAGAAACTCGGCATTTTTTTATTTGACACTGAGATTGAGTCCTGTTTCATCTCAGACCCCTGACCCTAAAGGAGAGATACCTGACAGAGGCACCCCAGAGGATAGGAACCTTGTCTCCAAAATATTCTGATGAAGAATAATCCAGACATGGTGGTGACTAATGTTTGTTCTGTGTTTCTGACCAGGGTGAGAAGGGATGGAGAGAGGGGACATGCTTTTGTAGAGAAACAAATCTATACAACTTTCTTGGTTGTGCATCTTGGGAGGACGGGTCTGAGATAGTTAATGTTTTTCTAAGGCCTCTCTTAGGGACTAATCATCTAATACCTGTCTGGTCACATCCTAGTCTCCACCAGCTAAGTCTAAGTCTAAGAAGGAGGAGGTGATTTGAGTCTTAAAGAAGAATGGAAGGACGTGTGTAGCCCCTTTAGTGCCGTTTACTTATGAGTCTGATGGTGTAATTTCTTATATCTAGTGTCCAGTGGGATTTCTGTTGGGAGATAATGTTCAAAATCCATGTCACAGCCAATAGCAATGTCCGATATTATGGGACTCAAATATCTTTTTCTCTCCTCCCATTAAATCTGGGAAATTAACCCTTGCTTTTTATAGCCAGTGGGATTACACTACCAAGTCATTTCTGACACTTGAATCATGCGTCCAAGTTTGGTGTGAGGAGGCTTGTGTGAAAATTCATTGTAATAATAGAGTTACTGAATACGCAATATTGCAGAGACTAAGAACAAACATGGAAAGCTGATAACACATTCTTTCCTATTTTCTGTGCTCAGCATTTTATGTCCTAGAGATTTCTGGTTGTACGGGGTGATATGAAGGATGGAGAAGTAGGATGGTTATGGTTACTTTAATGCTGATATTTCACAGGAGACCTCAAGGGCCAGGAGAATAATAGATAGTGGGATAGGCAGGGTTCTCAACTCTGGCTAGTTACCACTGTCCAAAGGAGGAAATAAACTTGTGGCCTTAATGGTCTGGTTAAAAAGAGGAACAAGATGTGTAACAACTTGTTGATTTGACAGATCGTCCAGACTCAAACAAACTGATATAAACAAGACATCATGACCTTCACATATCATCCTTGGAGATTCATTGGTTTCTTAAGGAATGTTTTTGGGGTTTCGATGAATTATTTTATTCAGTTAAGGACTATAAGTAAAACGGTATATGAAGCCTTTGCCAAATCTTCCATGAGTTTACACATGAACGGATTGAGAGAGGGGATTGTCGAACCACTGGGAGAGAACATATGGAATTACCCTATGCCAAGGAAACTGTCCTATGAATAGAGCGTGTTTACTCCCCCACCGCATAGCCACGCATAAGCATGTTCTTTGAAGCACTGCTCTTTAAAATGTGCAAAAATGTATGAGATGCCTGTTCCTCAGGGGCCACGAGGGATTCCTCAGGATAGAGAACTCTGTTAGGTGTTAGATGTTAGGTGTTAGTGGAGGATATTTCCATAATATTGTACAGATGAACCTCTCAATGGGTTCAGATGAGCTCACGGAGGTGATGAATAGGAGATGCTGATGGCGATTGGAAGTTGATATTCTGGGAGCAGCTGTGGGTGGGCGAGGTTCCTGAGAACTGCTGTCTTCCAAGAACTGCCTCCATGAGATACTGTTGAGAATGATCAGCTAGAGATACCGATGGTAAAATGCCATTAAAGTATTATTTTAAAGAAAAAAAAAAACGGAGAAAACAAAATGTGGTTGCCCATGAAGAACATTTAGACCAACGGTACATTCCAGATCCTACTCTTAGATGAACCACATATTCTAAACTAGGTCAGTCTCTGGAACAAACAAGATAGTTCAGCTTGCCCGCAGTAATTGCACAGAGATTTGGCCATGGAATATCACAGGTGTACAGACTTCACTAAGTGTTTTTAGACAAATACATCGAGGTAGGTGGCAAGGATGAAAAGAGAAATAAGAAAGGTTTCCTGTTCTCATGTCTAGTTAGGAGACAGACTCATATATAAAATAATAAATTTTACATTTTAAGTGTAGTTCAGGGCAAGACGATTAAAACAGACCCACAGAAATGCAAATCAAAACCACAATGAGATCCCATCTCATACCTGTTAGAATGGCCATCATCAATAGGAAAAATAATAACAAGTGTTGATATGAGGATGTAGAGAGAAAGGAACCCATATACACTACTGTTGAGACTGCAAATTGGTACAAACAGTATGGAAAACAGTGTGGAGGTGTCTCAAAAACCGAAGAATTGATCTACCTTATGATCCAGCAATCCCTCTACTGGGTATTTACCCAAAGACTTGGAAACATTTATCATCAGATATATTTGCTCACCGATGTTCATAGCAGCATTATTCATGGTAGCCAGAACATGGAAGCAACCGAAGTGTCCTACAATAGATGTTTGAATAAAGAAGATGTGGTACATGTATATAGTGGAATATTACTCAGCCATAAGAAGAGATGAAATACTGCCAATTGCGACAACATGGCTGGATCTCGAGATAATCATGCTAAGTGAAATAAGCGAGATGGAAAAAGTTGAAAACCACATGATATATGTATGATATAAATCTAAAAGCAACCCAAAAAAACCCCATGAAAAACAGAGACTCATGGACATAGACAATAGAATAGTGGTTACCAAAGGGTGGGGGTGGGGTGGGGAGGTAGATGGGGTAAAGTGGATAAAATATGTGGTGACAGAAATAAATCTAACTATGGATGGTGAACACACAGTGCAATATATAGGTGACTTACTGTTGAACTGTACACTTGAAACTTATTGGATTTTGTTAATGTCACCATAATAAATTAAAAAAAAAAACAGACCCACAGACTAAGAGAGGTGAAAAGACTAAGAACTCACATGAATTATCAGGGCCTCAGTGGAAGGTCCACACAGAGGCAGAGCTTGACCTCACTCTGCAGGATTTGTTTGATGGAAGAGAAGAGCAGTCCCAGGGGCAGGGCAGGTGGCCAAGAGGAGTGAGCTGAATGTGCAGAGGGGTGTCATTGGGAGCCGTGGGCCATAGTGGTGAAAAGTTATGCGTGAATTTTAGACTTGGAAAGTTATGCGTGAATTTTAGACTTGGCTTCAAGACTTGGAATTTTACTTTGTATTTAGCCAAGAGTCAAAGAGCTTGAATCATTAAGGTCCTAGGGGCTGATAGTTTCTGCTCATTTTCATAACTGACCTCTCGGTCCCAATAATCTTCCTGAAACATTTTTAACAATCTTTCTAAGGGAATAAATGCTTTTGTCTTTTTCAAATAGTTTCAATGATGTTTTTTTTTTAAATTCATACTGTACAAAGTAAAGACCAAACACGTTATTCAGATACTTATAGGAAGATTATTTAGAACAAGAGATCAGTTATGAGAATGAGTGGAAATCTGAACCCCAAGAAGCTATGGAGTCATTTGGTTTTGAAACCTCACATAGTCACAGACACCGATAACATCTTAATAATAATGAGAATCAGAGCACCGGAAGAGGGCAGGACTCATGTGAGACATGTATATGGTTCACTTAATGGATCCCAAGTGTCCAGACTTTTAGATCTCCATCAGATGTGCAGCTGAGTCTGTGCACAAGATGAGAATTTCGTTTCTAGCCCTCTGGGGGGTGAATGGTTAAAGTTGTGCTTCCTGATGCACAACCTAGGGGAACCACTTTGGAAGGTATTTAATTGATGCTGTAGGATCAGAGTTAAGAAAATACGTTACATTAATATCACTTGAAATTTATTTACTTTATTAAAATTATTTTTATTGAGATATAATTGACATATAACATCGTGTAAGTTTAAGGTGTACCACATGATGATTAAATACATTTACATGTTGCAGTACAATTACCACTGTAACATTAGCTAACAACTCTATCACCATAGAATTATCATTTCTATTTTGTAGTGGAAACATTTAAGATCTGAACTTTTAGCAACTCTGAAGTATATAATACAGAATTGTTGACTATCATCACCATGCTGTGCATTAGAGCTCTGGAAATTATTCATCTTTTAACAGCAAGTTTGTGCCCTTTGCAAACATCTCCCCGATTTCCCTGTTCCCTGGCCCTGGTAACCACCATTCTACTCTCCCTTTCTACGAGTTTGGTGCTTTTAAATTTCAGATATTAGAGATGTCATACAGCGTTTGTCTTTCCCTTCATAGCTTATCTCACTTAGCTTCATGCCTCAAGTCCCATCCATGTAGTTGCAAATGGCAAAATTTCCTTCTTTCACATAGCCAGATAGTATTTCCCTCTTGGGTATTCCTGGCTCCCTTGTCAACCATTAGTTGACCATATATGCAAGGTTTATTTCTGGGCTCTTTATTCTGTTCCATTGGTCTATGTGTCTATTTTTATGTTACCACTGTCCTGTTTTAATTACTGCAGCTGTAGAATATAGCTTGAAATCAGGAAGTATGATGCCTACAGCTTTGTTCTTTCTCAGTAATACTTTGGCTCTTCAAGATCATTTGTGGTTTTGTACAAGTTTTAGGTCTGTTTTTCTATCTCTGTGAAAAACACTGTTGGAATGATGATAGGGATTGCATTGAATCTATCAATGGCTTTGGTTAGTATGGATATTTTAACAATATTAATTCTTCTGATCTATGAACGAAGATTATCTTGGGTCTTCTTCAGTCTCTTTTATTAATGTCTTGTAATTTGCAAGCATATTTGGTTAAATTTATTCCCAAGTATGTTATTGTTTTTAATGCTACTGTGAATGGGATAGTTTTCTTTCTTTTCTTTTTTTTCAGATGTTTTATTGTTAGTGTATGGAAACAACACTAACAATAAAACATCTGAATTTGCAGAATATAAAATCGACATGATTTCTCTATGTCGATTTTATATTCTGCAATTTTACTGAATTTGATTTTTAATTTTAACAACTTTTGGTGAAATCTTTAGGATATTTTCTATATATGTAAGATAATATCATGAGCAAATAGTGACAATTTAACTTCTTTATTTTTTCCAATTCAGATGCCTCTTATTACTTTATTTTGCCTGGTTGCTCTAGTGAGTACTTCCAGCACTGTGTTGAATCAGAGTACTGAGAGTGGGCATCTATGTCTCGTTCCTGATTTTACAGGAAAAGCTCTCAGCCTTTCATCACTGAATATGATGTCAGCTGTGGGTTTGTCATATACGGCCTTTATTATGTTGAGGTATATTCCTTTTATACACAAGTTGTTGAGAGTTTTTATTATGAAAGAATTTTGTGTTTTGTCAATTGCTTTTCCCTTTCTATTAAGATGATCATAGGATATTAATTTTAATTTAATAGTGAGATATCACATTTATTGATTTGTGTATGTTGAACCCTCCTTGCATCCCAGAGATAAATCCCATTTAATCATGGTGTAGGATACTTTTAATGCGTTATTAAATTTGGTTTGTTAATATTTTGTTAAGTTAAGAATTTTTGCCTCTATATTCATGAAGTATATTGATCTACAGTTTTCTTGTAGCATCCTTTCTGGCTTTGGTATCGTGGTAGTTTTGGCCTCATAAAATGTGTTTGGTAGTATTCCCTCTTCTTCAATTTTTGGGAATATTTTGAGAAGGATTTTCATTAATGTTCTTTAAATATTTGGTAGAATTCACCAGAGAATCCATCTAGTCCTGAGTTTTTTTTGTGTGTTGGTTTTTGATTACTGATTAAATCTCTCTGTTGTTATTGATCTGTTCAGATTTTCTACTTTTTTTTTTTTTGTGATTCAGTCTTGGTAGATTTTGTATTTCTAGAAATTTATTCATTTCTTTTAGGTTATCCAGTTTGTTGACATACAATTGTTCCTACTAGTCTTTTACGGCCTTTGTATTTCTGTGGTATTGGTTATAATATCTCCTCTTTCATGTTTGATTATATTTATTTGAGTCCTCTCTTTTTCTTAGCCTCGCTCAAGGTTTGTCATTTTGTTTATCTTTTCAAAAACAGCTTTTAGTTTCACTGATATTTTCTATCGTTTTTCTGATCTCTCTTTCATTTATTTCTGCTCTAATCTTTGCTATTTTCTTCATTCTGCTAACTTTGGGCTTAGTTTGTTCTTCTTTTTTGGTTCCTTGAGATGTAAATTTAGATTGTTTATATGAGATTTTTCTTTTTCTTAATATATGCATTTATCACTATACACTCCCCTCTCAGAACTGCTTTTACAGCATACCATATGTTTTGGTGTGCTGTGTTCTATTTTAAAGAGTGTCAAGATTTTTTAAATTTCCATTTTGATTTATCTTTGACCCATTGGTGGTTCAAGAGTGTTTTGTTTAGTTTCCACATGCTTAAAAATTTTCCAACTTTCCTCTTGTTGTTTTTGAGTTTTATATCATTGCGGTCAGAAAAGATACTTGGTATGCTTTCAATCTTCTCAAATTTGCAAGCCAGGAAGAGAGCTCTCATTAGAAACTGACCATGTTGGTACCTTGATCTCACATTTCCAGCCTGCAGAACTATGAGAAAATAAATTTCTGTCATTTAAGCTACCCAGTCTATGGCATTTTGTTATGACAGCCTGAGTTGACTAAGACAAATAGTAATATAAATACTTAAGATAAAAATAAAAGAAATCGATAATAATCTTTTGGAAAATTGTATGTTATGAAGATTGACTCAATTACTAGAGAATAAAAATATACCAATAACCATAAGATAAAAATTGAAGTTATTAAATAACTTTCTACAAATAGACTATGATGCTGTATGGCTTTGCTGCTTTTAAGAACAGCTCATGCCGATGTTATGGGAAAATTTCCAGAATGTTGAGAATGATTAAAAGCTACTGATGTGTTTTAAAATTGGCTTTCTTTTGCCCACAAGGGCTTGTCCTCTCTGACAGAGTAGAGATTCAGGAGAAACAAGTATTAGGGGAGAGATAGAAACAACTGACTGGCTAACCCAATAAGCCAAATCAACCATGGAAATATTTTTTTAAAGTCAAAAATTCCCACTCAATGGGTAGAGCTTGGAGCAGTGAACCTGGTCATTCACTTTGTATAAATGAAGGTCCTATGACTGGAATATATATAGGCACATGGGTAATGGCAAATGGCCTGACTGGCTGGTCAGGGATATGAAAGGAAAAAAATGGAAAGATTAGGCCAAGGAGGTCTGGGATAGAGGCATATGGATGAACATATGGGAGTGGGGATAAGTGTAAAGATCTTAGTGTCATACGTTAACACCCACCAGAGTGACTCACCACAGAAGAGACACTGAACAACCAAGTAGATAGATTTAGCCTGGTGACTAGAGCCAGCCTTGATCATTGGCCACATGATGGGCAATGATGAAAATGACCACAGCAGGGGGAAGGTTATTCATGGGCCCTAGACCATAGATTTTTAGTTACTTGGGCTGCTGCCAAATGGATCAAAAGACTCAATGGCTCCAAAGACTCGGTCTTGTAAAGATTTCTCTTCTCCCCAATTGACATATGGATTCAGTGAAATCCCAATCAAAATCCCAACATATTTGTTTGTAGAAACTGAAAAATTGATTATACGATGAATAAGGAAATGCAAAGGGCAAAGTATACTCAAGATGTTTTTTCCTTATGGGATACAAATTATTGAGAAGCTGTATTAATTACACAGAGTTGCATTATTTCAGAGACAAATAAATAGACTTGTAGAACGGAAGACAGTGTTGAAAATTGACTCCTGCATATATAGATGCTTGATTTATAGCAACGTTGGCACTGCAAGTGAATGGGGGAAGGACAGACTTGTCAGTAAATGGTGCTCAGACAATTAGGTATTCACATAAAAGAAAATAATGTATCTTTACATACACAAAACACAAAAATCACTTCCAGGTAGATTCAAAAGGCAAAGGTTAAGGTAAAATGAAAATCTAAAAGAACACTAACCATTAGAAAAAAGATTCATAAATTTGGTTACGTTAAAATTAAGAATCGATTTCTACCAAGAGATACCACATGAGAGTGAAAAAACAAATGAGAATCTGGAAGAAAATATTTGAACACAAATACTTGACAAAGGACTCGTGTCTAGAGTATATAAAGAAATACTACAAACCACCAAGGAAATGTAAGACACGATAGAAAAATGAGTAAATACCCTAAGCAAACATGTCACAAAGCAGGTGATCCATATTGCCTGTAAACATATGAAAAGGTGTTCAGCTTAATTAGCAAACAGAGATATTGAATTTAATACCATAATTTGATATTCTGTTGGAGAACTAAGAGATGGGTGAATGTTAAACAGTCTGATAACACAAGTAGTAAGGGTATGGAGCCACAGAAACTCTCTTAAGCTACTTTGTGAAAGTGGAGAATCACACAATCAGTTTGGAAAACAAGTTGAAACTCTCCGGAAAAGTTGAAGATGTGCATTCAGTACAACCCAGCAACTGAGCTCCTATGTGATCATGTTGGGAAAATTTTCACATGTGTGCAAGAAAAGTCACAAAAAAGAATGTTTATAGCAGCACTGTTAGTAATAGCCTGTGATGGAAACAGCACATGTCAATTAACAGTAGAGAGGATAAATTGTCATGCAGTCATAATGAAATAATACACAGCAAGAAAAACATGAATGAATTAGATGCACACATAGCAACATGGATGAAACAAAGAATATTTAGGGCAAGAAGACAGACACAAAAGAATATATACTAAAGATTTCCCTTTATATAAGATTCCATTTATTTAATGTACATTATATAAAATATACATTCAATGTAAATACACGGTAAAATTATTAAGAAAATCAAGAACATATTTTTTCCAAAGTCAGGATGGAGTTTTCCTCTGGGCTAGGGAGAATTATGATAAAGAAGAGGCTTCGAGCGTGTTCTGGGTCATTGGCAATGTTCTGTTTCTTGATCTGGATGTTGGCTTTAAAAATGTTTTCAAAAAATGATACATATATATTCTATGTACTTTATGTAATTGTCTGTATTTTTATTTACAATAAAAATGAAAATAAATACATAAATTAAAAAATGGTACAATATTTCTAAAAAGGCAATCTCATAACAAGAGCCCTTAACATACTCTGTTCCTTTTATCACATTTTATCACATTTCAAAGAAATGTCCTTGTGTACTATACATACAAAATTTACACACTGGGCTGAAAATCAGACTGGAGCCAAAGTGCTTGCCTTTGATCCACGGCTGTCACCGATTAGTGCGGCGGCCTTGGGAAAGTCACTTCTCTGTTTTCACATCTGTGACATGAGCATCCTAAGAGTACCCACCACTCAGGCTGCTGCGAGCATTGTTACTACATGTGAGTGTTAAGCTGTGTATTCTGAGAGCTCGGAATAGTGTCTGCATATAGCAAACACTATAAAATGATAACTTTTAATTGGATCATGAGAGGCTCAGAAAAGGATGGAGAAATGGGACCAGCTGAGAAAATTTCCCACCAGTTTCCTTCACTCAACACTCATGAGAATATGCAAAAGAAAATGTTATCTTCTGCTAATTGCCTCTTCTCCTCACTTAATGGACCCTAAGGAAACACTTAAGAGAATCGCTAGTTGGAAGCGCCTCTGTCGAAAGAACTATGCTTTCTTGAGGACCAAGGGAAGGCAACACTGTGTGGGCAATGCCCCAGATTTTACCCAGGCACAGAAGTGTGGCGAGCATCTGGGTAAGCAGGGATATGTTAGAACAATTTGTCTTCACTGCGTCTGATTCACCATCACTGTTTGTTTACCTTGTCTGCATTTTCCTCCTACCTCCCACTGTCCTGCTCTCCTAAGCCCCCAGTGGGCTTCAAGATAACATTCTGCAGTCCCCCCGCTCCCGTCACCGCCCATCATCTTCTATCCCTCTTCTCTTCCCAGATATCTGTTGTTCTTCTTATTTTTTTCATATTACCTCCACTTCTCCCAATACAAGATTACCCGTATTTTAACAGGAACCAAGATCTTTCAGCTAAAAGTAAGACTTCTGCTGTGGAATGTGAAACATGAGCCAGTTTGTAGAGTGGGCACGAAGGGATCCATGGCATGTTATCCAATGATCCTCCTTTTTGCTTTTATTAACCCCGGCTTTGAAAGATTCACCTACCATGTTGCTTCATGATAATGATAGTGATCTCTTACTATAATAACAACTCTGTGGCTAGCTCTGCCTTAGGCATTATTCCGAGCCTAAGTAAGCACTCACAACAGCCCTGTGAAGTGTGGGGCTTTCACCACTTTATACAGGACGAAAATGAAGCTCAGAGGGAGTAAGACATTTAGCCAAATTCAACGCTATAAAGTGTTGGAGAAGTTTAACCTCCTTTTTAATAATGAATTTCTCCATTTTTATTAAGGACCAATACTTTTTCTTCTTAGTCTGAAATAGAGAAATCACTGTAAATTGCTACTATTTTCATACAAAGCAAATGAGTTGGGTAGTTTAATTTCTCTATATGGTATAATTTATAATAAATGTACACATTTCCATTGGCTTTTGAACTACTGGTAATGGCTTTCTATTGCCATTTTTGTAGCCACTGATAATTGATAAATATGATCCTTTTAAAAATATATTAATTAATTAATTAATGTTTATTTTTTTAATTGAAGAAATGGTATAAATTTTTCCCCATCTACCTCCCCATTCCCCTCCCCCTCCCCTCTGGTAACCACTAGTCCATTGTCCATGTCCATGAGTCTCTGCTTGTTTGTCCTGTTCATTTGTTGCTTTTACGTTTATATCCGACATATAAGTGATATTATGTGATTTTCAACTTTTTCAGTCTGGCTTATTTCGCTTAGTATGATTATTTCGACTCACCAATAATTGATATTGGGTCTTCATGTCTCTTTTGACCCCTAACCTTCTTTCTTTGTTTTAATTAAAATAATTGGGGTGACATTGGTTAATAAAACCATATAGGTTTCAAATGTACAATTCAATAATACAGCATATGTATATTGTATTGTGTGTTTACCACCCAAAGTTAAATTTCTTTCATCACCATCTATTTGACTCCCTTTATCCTTACCTACTTCCCCTCTTCCCCTTCCCTCTGATGATCACTGATCTGCTGTCTGTGTCTGTGAGTCTCTGCTCGTTTGTTGCTGTCAGTTTTATATCCCATATATGAGTGAAATCATATGGTTCTCAACTTTTTGTGTCTGACTTATTTCACTTAGCATGATTGTCTCAAGATCATCCATGTTGCACAAATGGCAGTATTTCATCTTTCCTTATGGCTGAGTAATATTCCATGGTATATATGTACTATATCTTCTTTATCTATCATTCATTGAAGGACGCTTGGGTTGCTTCCATGTCTTGGCCACTGCGAATAATGTTGTTATGAATATTGGGGAGCACATATCTTTGCAGAGAAATGTTTTCGAGTTTTTTGGGTAAATACCCAGAATAAGGATTGCGGGGAAAAAATCACCATCTCAGATATTATCTACTATGTTTATTTTTCCAGAAAAATCTTGGATGGGGCTAGTTTAAGTCTATTTAAAGGCAGAAAGGTGACACAATGCCATCTGAACATTCCCATTTAGTATGAGGAATGAGATATTATTTTCCAGCAGTGAGAAAACCCGACATTGTTTCATTTGTCTAGGTCATTTATGTTGGAAGTGTTCACTTTACTCTTAGGCTCTGACAAAGGCTGTGTATTCCCACAAGAAACTCATGCTTGCTCCTCTAGAGTGTGTGGACTACTGAAGGTGTTCACAGAAATTAACAGCAGTGAATGATTCCATTCTCTAATAAATAATGCTATTTGTCTCCATTCTGTTCTGATTTCCAGTTTTAAAACATGTCTTTATACAGTGGTGTTAAAAGTAAGTTGAATTGCTTATTTTTAAAATGTTTTTTTTATTTTTATTTTTTATTGTAAAATTGTCACACTTGTTCAGAAATACATACAGCATAATTGTACACAATAATGGTATAGAGAGAACACTTGTGTAACCACAACTGATATCAGGAAATATAGCATTATCACCATTCCAGAAGTCATCTCTGTTTTTCTGAATCTCAAAAGGCTCTGTCTCCACCAAATATAACAGTTTCATTGCTTTGCTTTATAATTTTACTATTTGTGTAAACATCACTAAACAATATTGTTTGGTTTTGCCTGTTCCTAAGCCTTCGATTTTTGCAATCCTATTGAAGTATTATTTTGTATCTTGCTTCTTTAGCTTAATTTTATATTTGTAACTTTCTTCCATGTAATCATGCAACTCTAGTTTGTCCATTTTTATTTTGATATAGCATTGCATGTATGATAAGACCACAATTTACTTATCCATTCCACATCCATGTTTCTAATTTGAGGCTAATACAATGTTGCTATGGGCAAATCCACATATGTGCCCAGTGCATACGTGTATCAATGTCTTTAGGTTATGGAGTAGAATGACTGGGTCATAGGGAATTACTGTGCCATTGAGTGTATCTTCAATCTTCCTGCTTTTAAAGTGATTATCTTAGGTCTAGATCCTGAGAAACAAGCTGTGAGGCTAAGAATTGCCTGCAGGAAATCTATC
>NW_011889141.1:826945-828137 GCF_000151845.1 Pteropus vampyrus
TTTTCAGTAAAGTCTTGTTACACCAACAAAATAAAACAAACAACTCCTCAAACTCTAGATCTTTCTTTACTATGGGCAGAGAACCCAGAATTATAGGTTCTGGAAGAACAAAATCACCAAATGTGTCACCCCAGGTGGGAATGATGATAAGTACGTTCACTCTACTTCCACCTTTCGATTCGCAGACCCATGTAGTCTACCTCGGTAGGATAAGGCAACAGAGAGTGGTTGTAGATTTAGTGTATATATGATGGCTCTAGAGGGTACCCATCCTCACGTATCTTCTTACACTTGGCACCTTAGTTATCCCTGGGGTCGTTTATTCCATCACTCTATCAGCCAAGCAGCTTCTGGATGATGTGGTATATGAAGCATCAGTGGATGCCATGGTCATGTGCTCATTGTTGCACTTCCTCTGCTATAAGGTAGATGCCTTGGGTAGGTGTGATGTTATGTGATTGCCCTTGTGGTGGGAGATGAAAATAAAAATCAAGTAATTCCAAAGATGAAATAGTAGTGTTTTTAAAAAAGGCATGGTTGATATATGGGCGTTTCTTGTATTATGGGTCTTAATGAATGATATCTTATACGTGTTAATTATTTTATGAAACCATAGCAAGGCAGAACAATGTTTTGTTGGCCTGTACTCTCTATACAGGAATCAGTGCCTTAAAGCGGGTGCTCCTTCCTCCCATTACAGAAATTGAAACCTAAACATTAGAACATGGGGGAAATGTTTATATTCCAGCTAGTACAACCCTAGTGAGTTGCAATTATTTTTTCAATTGTAAATATTTTCTACCATTATGCATACTGATTTTTTCAACAGAAGGCTCAAGTTTTAAGCAGCATTTTCTTTTGCTAAATCGGACTCTTTCTCTCTCTTTTACATTCTACTGGTATGATTTTATGACTCTTCTACCCAATCTGTAATCTGTAACAAAGTTAAGGCATGAATTATACAAATTGTATCTTTTCAAAATAAAATATCCTAATTTTCCTCCTAATAGTTAAAATAAAATATTCTCACTATAAATTTGTAGATAACACAAATAAGGTATAATAAAAATGATATTGCACGTACTCTCATAACCCAGAGACAACCACTGTCAAATGTCTTTACATAAATACTTTGGAAATTTTTATACATGTATAGGTATGTATATATAATTTATGTTTTTTTAATATACAC
>NW_011889141.1:828187-828526 GCF_000151845.1 Pteropus vampyrus
AATGCTCTCAGGATCAACACCATAAAAGCAGAAAGTGAGGTGTTGAATTGCAATGCAAAGACCTCAGCTGATCCTGTGGGGATGCTTGAGATCTGCAGCCTCTAGCTGACCTGCCTTGAGGTAGGGCATGACCTTCAGAGAGGTCCCAGGAAAGGCATACAGCCGAGAGTTAGCAGCTATGAAAATCTGTCCAGAACAAACTCCTTAATCTCGAAGGCGGAATGTGCACGGCGCATCACTGTAACCTCCAGTACAGTCTCTCACTTGTACATTCAGATATACTTGCTTGTGTAATAAACATTTTCTCCAAATTCTGGTTAATCTCTTTTCCTGGAGAAA